>NC_045438.1:147929361-147964160 GCF_002776525.5 Piliocolobus tephrosceles
GAGAGCTTGGGGGAGGGGCACTCTGCCGGCCTTCTTTGCCGGAGGCGGACAGACTTCTCCACACCTTAGGTTGCTAAAATAAACTAGCAGTTTTGCTCCTGACCTGTGCCTACTTGCTGGTTCTTTTGTGCTCGCTCTGGTGGTCTTAGAAAAACAAGACAGATGGTGCCGAACCCGGGAGGAGACCCCTCCTCAGGGCCCCCAGGGTCCGGGGAGCCTCCTCCTCCTCGTTCCACGCCGCGGACGGACCAGGACCTGAGACCCGCTTCGCTCACTCTCACGGCCTCTCTGGGGTAAGTGCCCTTGTCTCCTCTTTACCACCCTCGGCCAAAATCCTGTGCAGGTCCGAGGTCCATTTTGAGCCACCAAGTGGCTTGGAAGCCACCACGTGGCTTCGGAGAGCCTTGCAGGACGGAGACGTCCGCCTGAAGGTACCCTCCACTTTGGCTTCAAGAGCCTCCAGTCTGTCTCTGCTGGTTCCAAAGGACGCTTTGAAGCCAGGCAGAGATCCACTTCCATTTCCATTGTGTCCATTGTGTGTCGGTAAAGAGGAAACAAATGGGAAACCCCCAGTCCAAATTTCCAAAGAGCACCCCCTTAGGGTGCCTCCTAGCCAATTTAAAAACCTCACAGCTTGAACAAGACCTTAGGAGGAAGCGGTTAATTTTCCTTTCCACTGTGGCGTGATTGACCTCAGCAATTTCTGCCAGCGGCTAGGCAAGTGGTCCGAAATTTACATACAAGGCTTTTGGGCCTTGGGCTCTCATCCCTATACTCCTTCTCTCCACCCCCTCCCTTCCTGCCCAGACTCCTCCTCCTCCCCCCATCCAGACTCCTCCTTCCTCCTCCTTATCTTCTAGTAATCCACTCGGTCCCGTGCCTCCTTCGGGGCCCCCAACTGGCTGTCTTGAGTCTCCTGTCTCTGCACACACCCACTCTAAGTGCCCTGCTGATGTCTCCACTCCTGCCCCACACCCTCCTACAGTGTTAGCGCCTTTGCGAGAGGTGGCTGGGGCGGAGGGGGTAGTCAGAGTACATGTCCCTTTTTCATTGGCCGATCTTTCCAAAATTGAGAAGCGTTTAGGTGATTTCTCAGCTAATCCTACCATATACATAAAGGAATTTAGACACCTTTGTCAGGCCTATGACTTAACTTGGCATGACCTCCAGGTTATCCTAACCTCTACCCTAAACTGACTGAGGTTCTAACCCAGTATACCCGGTTAGATCCGGCCTCCCCTACAGGGGCCACCATTTTGGCGTCTTATTTCATTTCTCAATCGGCTCCTGACATTCGTAAAAACTTCAAAAGGTAGAGGATGGTCCTCAGACACCAATACAAGACCTAGTTAAATTAGCCTTTAAGGTCTATAGCTCCAGAGAGGAGACGGCAGGCTTGCCTTGAACAGAAGGTTCAGCTCCTAGCAGCGGCTTTACAGCCCAGTCGTAACCCCAGGCCAGAGAGCACACACCCCGCAGACTCCAAAGCTACAAAAGGAGCCTGCCTGCTATAAGTGCGGCAAGGCAGGACACTATGCCAACAGGTGTCCGCAAGGTCCCCGAGTCCCAACGCGGCCTTGCTATAAGTGCAAGGCATCGGGACATTAGGCCAGTGAATGTCCTAACCCTCGTCCACCAGCAACCCCCCTGCCCTGCTTGCCAGCAGGGAGGAAACTGGAAGTCTGATTGCCCCACCCTGAGAACAGGTGCCGCGCCTCTACGTGACCCCCTTTGCCAGGATCCTGGGAGCTCCTTCCAGCTCCTACATCTGGACGACGACAACTGAAGGTGCCGAGACTCGGGGACCCCCATCACCCTCGCTGAGCCGCGGGTAACTCTCCTGGTAGCGGGTAAGACAATTACTTTTTTAATCAACAGCGAGGCTACCTATTCTGTTTTGCCGTCCTTCTCTGGACCTAGCCTTCCATCCAATATCTCTGTAGTAGGAGTAAGTGGAAAGCCATCCACTCCACGAAAAACTCCAATCCTTAATTGCTGCCTGGCCAACAAGTACTTTGCGCACTCATTCCTCATTCCCAACTAAAAAGGGCCCCTACCGAAAGCAATCAGTGGAAATCAGTTTGGCTTTCCCCCACTCGCCTCAAACTTACTAAATTTTCTTAACTATCTCATACTCCCCAACCTTGCCAGGACTATCCTTCTGGGTTTTGCCCGTATTCCAACAAATGCTTCCATTCCTCATTCCTATACTAATACTGTGCCTTATTTTATTTTTCATCCGTGCATCCAAATACCAACCATGGGCCCTGACCTTAACGACGCCCCTTAACAGCAGGAAGTAGCCAGACAGACCACGGCGCCCCTTTATCACTATTATCAATAAAAGGTTGGACTGTTTGGACGAACGGAGGCAAGATGGTGCACTTCCGGGTTCTTCATCCCCACCCCCCAACTCTTCCCGCGCGCGCGAAAATGCAGCCGGCGCCCGGGAAGGTGCAGACCAACTGGGCATGCGCCAGGTGACGTCAATCTGAAGAGACCAAGATTTACCTGGTCGCACCTGCGGAACGCCCCTGACACGCCTGTGCCCCGCCTATTGCCCTCCCACTCCTAGAAAAGCCGCTCTCCGCCATTGAGCCAGGCGGCCTTCTCACAGCCCGGCGGCCTTCTTGCAGCCCCACTCCTGTTGGGATGTCGGGACTGTGGGAAGTCCGTCCGAGAGCCCCACCACGGGGGGACTCTGCCGGCCTCCTTTGCCGGAGGCCGACAGACTTCTCCCGCACACCTTAGGTTACTAAAATAAACCAGCAGTTTTGCTGTTACACTTGCCTACCCGCTGGTTCTTTTGCGCCCGCTCTGGTGGTCTTAGAAAAACAAGACATAGGGAAAACAAAAATTCGTACGTAATATTAACAAAAGCAAATATGCACACAAAACTAGCCCACACCACAGCTTTCCCTATACTCCAAATTATTCTAGTGATTTTTGTAACTATAACCATCACAAATATAAGAATGTAAGGAAACGCAACTTCATGTTTCTTAAGTACTTCCAGAACTCTTGTAACTCTCCAATGCTTTACAGCTTTCTGTGGCCCCCATGCCATCACTCTAAAATGAAAGGACTGCAGTTCCTATTACAGCACCACCATGTCTGCACTATAACTCCAGATGCCATAACCACCTCACAACAGATACTAATGGACAGAGAGGAGGGAATAGGAGATAAAAGAGAGAGGAAATGTTGGCTCAGCACCCACATCCTTTTTTAACACTCAGTAGTGGAAACTTAATGATCATCACCACGTTTCTCTCACAGTCTGCAATTAAGAAAGACATTTATTTCAATAGTGTCTAAAGCCCTGAATCCCAAGAGTTCCTCCTTTTAGAAACTCTCTAGATATCAATTTAGCAGGATACAGTCAAATATTACAGTAGATTAAAGAAAAAGGAAAATGGCTATCAGGCAGGGTTTTCAGGAGAAAAAATTATAAAAACTGTAACTACAACTACTATTAATAAAATTGTGGCGCTGGGTGTGATAGCTCACACCTGTAAATCCAGCATTTTGGGAGGCCGAGGCAGGCGGATTGCTTGAGGCCAGGAGTTCAAGACCAGCCTGGCCAAATAGTGAAACCCTGTCTCTACTAAAAATACGAAAATTGGCCAGGCATGGTGGTGCACACCTATAATCCCAGCTACTCGGGAGGCTGAGGCATAAGAATCACTTGAACCCTTGAGGCAGAGGTTGCAGTGAGCCAAAATCATGCCACTGCACTCCAGCCTGGGTGAAAGAGTGAGACTCTGCCTCAAAAAAATAAAAAATAAAAATAAAGGGGTGGCTGGCAAGATGGCCAAATAGGAACAGCTCTGGTCTGCAGCTCCCAGTGAGATCAAGGCAGAAGGCAGGTGATTTCTGCATTTCCAACTAAGGTACCTGGCTTATCTCGTTGGGACTGGTTAGACAGCGGGAGAGCCCACGGCGGGGTGAGCCGAAGCAGGGCAGGGCGTCGCCTCACCCAGGAAGCACAAGACGTTCAGGGAACTCCCTCCCCTAGTCCAGGGAAGCCGTGAGGGGCTGTGCCTTGAGGAACAGTGCACTTCGGCCCAGATACTACGCTTTTCCTGTGGTCTTCACAACCCGCAGACCAGAAGAGTCCCTCGGGTGCCTATACCACCAGGGCCCCAGGTTTCACCCAGAAAACAGGGCAGCCATTTGGACAGACACCGAGCTAGCTGCAGGAGTTTTTATGCATACCCTAGTGACGCCTGAAATGCAAGCAAGATAGAACGGTTCACTCTCCTGGAAAGGGGGCTAAAGCCAAGGAGCCAAGTGGTCTAGCTCAGCGGATCCCACCCCCACAGAGCCCAGCAAGCTAAGATTCACTGCTTGAAATTCTCACTGCCAGCACAGCAGTCTGAAGTTGACCTGGAAAACTCAAGCTTGGTGGAGGGAGGGATGTCCACCATTACTGAGGCTTGAGTAGGCGGTCTTCCCCTCACAGTGTAAACAAAGCTGCCAGGAAGTTCGAACTGGGAGGAGCCCACCACAGCTCAGCAAAGCCGCTGTAGCCAGACTGCCTCTCTAGATTCCTCCTTGCTAGGCAGGGCATCTCTGAAAGAAAGGCAACAGCCCCAGTCAGGGGCTTATAGGTAAAACTCCCATCTCCCTGGGACAGAGCAGCTGGGGGAAGGGGCGGTTGTGGGCGCAGCTTCAGCAGACTTAAATGTTCCTGTCTGCCAGCTCTGAAGAGGGCAGCAGATCTCCCAGCACAGTGCTTAAGTTCTGCTAAGGGACAGAATGCCTCCTCAAGTGGGTCCCTGATCCTCATGCCTACGGGCTTGGAGACACATATTCCTATCTGACCTCCCAGCAGGGGTCGACAGACACCTCATACAGGAGAGCTCCAGCTGGCATCTGGCAGATGAAGTTTCCAGAGGAAGTAACAGGCAGCAGTCTTTGCTGTTCTGCAGCCTCTGCTGGTGATACCCAGGCAAACAGGGTCTGGAGTAGACTTCAAGCAAACTCTAGGAGACCTGCAGCAGAGGGACCTGACTGTTAGAAGGAAAATTAACAAACAGAAAGGAATAGCATCAACATCAACAAAAAGGACGTCCACTCAGAGACCCCATCTGAAGGTGAACAACATCAAAGACCAAAGGTAGATAAATTCATGAAGATGAGGAAAAACGAGCGCAAAAAGGCTGAAAATTCCAAAAACCAGAACGTCTCTTCTCCAAAGGTTCACAACTCCTTGCCAGCAAGGGAACAAAACTGGACGGAGAATTAGTTTGACGAACTGACAGAAGTAGGTTCTCACTTTGCATCTCACGTGCAAAGACACACATAGGCTCAAAATAAGGTGGGTAATAACAAATTCCTCTGAGCTAAAGGAGCATGTTCTAACCCAATGCAAGGAAGCTAAGAACCTTGAAAAAAGGTCAGAGGAATTGCTAACTAGAATAAGCAGTTTAGAGAAGAACGTAAATGACCTGATGGAGCTGAAAAACACAGCACAAGAACTTTGTGAAGCATAAACAAGCATCAATGGCCAAATCAATCAAGTGGAAGAAAGGATATCAGACACTGAAGATCAGCTTAATGAAATAAAGCATGAAGACAAGATTAGAGAAAAAAGAATGAAAAGGAACAATCAAGGCCTCCAAGAACTATGGGACTCTGTGACAAGAACCAAACATACGTTTGATTGGTGTCCCTGAAAGTGACAGGGAGAATGGAATCAAGTTGGAAAACATTCTTCAGGATATTATCCAGGAGAACTTCCCCAACCTAGCAAGACAGGCAAAGATTCAAATTCAGGAAATACAGAGAACACCACAAAGATTCTCCTCACGAAGAGCAACCCCAAGACACATAATCGTCAGATTCACCAAGGTTGAAATGAAGAAAAAAATGTTACAGGCAGCCAGAGAGAAAGGTCAGGTTACCCACAAAGGGAAGTCCATCAGACTAACAGTGGATCTCCTTGCAGAAACCATACAAGTCAGCAGAGAGTGGGGACCAATATTCAACATTCTTAAAGAAAAGAATTTTCAACCCAGAATTTCATATCCAGCCAAACTAAGCTTAATAACCAAAGGAGAAATAAAATCCTTTACAAACAAGCAAATGCTGAGAGATTCAGTCACCACCAGGCCTGCCTTACAAGAGCTCCTGAAGGAAGCACTAAATATGGAATGGAAAAACTGGTACCAGTAACTGCAAAAACATACCAAATTGTAAAGACTATCAACGCTATGAAGAAACTGCATCAACTAACAGGCAAAATAATCAGCTAGCATCATAATGACAGGATCAAATTTACACATAACAATATTAACCTTAAATGTAAATGGGCTAAATGCCCCAATTAAAAGACATGGACTGGCAAATTGGATAAAGAGTCAAGACCCATCAGCGTGCTGTATTCAGGAGACCCATCTCACATGCAAAGACACACATAGGCTCAAAATAAAGGGATGGAGGAATATTTACCAAGCAAATAGAAAGCAAAAAAAAGCAGAGGTTGCAATCCTAGTCTCTGATGAACCAGACTTTAAACCAACAAAGATCAAAAGAGACAAAGAAGGGCATTAAATAATGGTAAAGGGATCAATACAACAAGACGAGCTAACTATCCTAAATGTATACGCACCCAATACAGGAGAGCCCAGATTCACAGAACTAGTTCTTAGAGATCTATAAAGAGACTTAGACTCTCACACAATAATAGTGTGTTAACACCCCACTCTGGACATTAGACAGATCAACAAGACAGAAAATTAACAAGGATATTCAGGACTTGAACTCAGCTCTAGACCAAGTGGACCTAATAGACATCTACAGAACTCTCCACCCCAAATCAACAGAATATACATTCTTCTCAGCACCACATCGCACTTACTCTAAAATTGACCACATAATTGGAAGTAAAACACTCCTCAGCAAATGCAAAAGAATGGAAATAATAACAAACAGTCTCTCAAATTAGAACTCAGGATTAAGAAACTCACTCAAAACCGTACAACTACTTGGAAACTGAACAACCTACTCCTGAATGACTCTGGGTAAATAACAAAATTAAGGCAGAAATAAATAAGTTCTTTGAAACCAGTAAGAACAAAGACACAATGTACCAGAATCTCTGAGACACAGCTAAAGCAATGTTTAGAGAGAAATTAATAGCACTAAAGGATGCCCGCAGCAGAAAGCAGAAAAGATCTAAAATCAACACTCTAACATCAAAATTAAAAGAACTAGAGAAGCAACAGCAAACAAATTCAAAAGCTAGCAGAAGACAAGAAATAACTAAGATCAGAGCAGAAGTGAAGGAGATAGACAAATAACCTTTCAAAAAAGCAATGAATCCAGGAGCTGGGTTTTTTTTAAAGATTAACAAAATAGATAGGCCACCAGCCAGACTAATAAAGAAGAAAAGAGAGAAGAATCAAATAAACACAATAAAAAATGATAAAGGGGAGATCACCACTGATTCCACAGAAATACGAACTATCATCAGAGAACACTATAAATACCTCTATGCAAATAAACTAGAAACTCTAGAAGAAATGGATAAATGCTAGGACACATACACCATCCCAAGAGTAAATCAGGAAGAAGTTGAATCCCTGAATAATCCAATAACAAGTTCTGAAATTAAAGCAGTAATTAATAGCCAACCAACCAAAAAACACCCAGGACCATATGGATTCACAGCCAAATTCTACTAGAGGTACAAAGAGGAGATGCTACCATTCCTTCTGAAACTGTTCCAAACAACAGAAAAAGAAGAAACAACAGAAAACTCATTTTATGAGGCCAGTATCATCCTGATACCAAAACCTGGCAGAGACACAACAAAAGAAGAAAATTTCAGGCCAACATCCCTGATGAACATCAATGCAAAAATCCTCAATAAAATACTGGCAATCCAAAATCAGCAGCATATCAAAAACCTTATCCACCATGATCAAGTCGGCTTCATCCCTGGGACGCAAGTCTGATTCAACATACGCAAAACAATAAATGTAATCCATCATATAAACAGAACCAATGACAAAAACCACATGATTATCTCAATAGATGCAGAAAAGGTCTTCGATAAAATTCTACACCCCTTCATGCTAAAAACTCTCAATAAACCAAGTATTGATGGAACCTATCTCAAAATAATAAAAGCTATTTATGACAAATCCATAGCCAATATCACACTGAATGGGCAAAAGCTGAGGCCGGACACAGTGGTTCATACCTGTAATCCCAGTACTTTTGGAGGCCGAGGCGGGAAGATGGCAAGGTCAGGAGTTCTAGACAGCCCGTCCAATGTGGTGAACCCCAGTCTCTACTAAAGATACAAAAAATTAGCCAGGCATGGTGGCACATGCCTGTAATCCCAGTCATTCAGAAGGCTGAGGCAGGAGAATCCCTTGAACCCAGGAGGTGGAGGTTGCAGTAGGCCAAGATTGTACCATTGCACTCAAGCCTGGGCGACAGGGCGAGACTCTGTCCCAAAAAAAAAAGAAGAAAAGAAAAAAAGGTGGAAGCATTCCCTTTGAAAACCAACAAAAGACAAGGATGCCCTCTCTCACCACTCCTATTCAACACAGTATTAGAAGTTCTGGCCAGGGCAATCAGCCAAGAGAAAGAAATAAAGCATATTCGAACAGGAAGAGAGGAAGTCAAATTGTCTCTGTTTACAGATGACATGATTGTATATTTAAAAGACCCCATCATCTCAGCCCAAAAACTTCTTAAGCTGATAAGCAACTTCAGCAAAGTCGCAGGATACAAAATCAACGTCCAAAAATCACAAGCATTCCTATACACCGATAACAGACAAACAGAAAGCCAAATCAGGAGTGAACTCCCATTCACAATTGCTACAAGGAGAATAAAATACCTAGGAATACAACTTACAAGGGATGTGAAGGACCTCTTCAAGGAGAACTACAAACCACTGTTCAAGGAAATAAGAGAGGACACAAACAAATGCAAAAACATTCCATGTTCATAAATAGGAAGAATCAATATCATGAAAATGGCCATACTGTCCAAAATAATTTATAGATTCAATGCCATCTCCATCAAGCTACCATTGACTTTCTTCACAGAACTAGGAAAAACTACTTTAAATGTCATATGGAACCAAAAAAAGAGCCTGTGTAGCCAAGACAATCCTAAGCAAAAAGAACAAAGCTGGAGGCATCACGCTACCTGACTTCAAACTATACTACAAGGCTACAGTAACCAAAACAGCATGGTACTGGTACCAAAACAGATACATAGAACAATGGAATGAACAGAGGCCTCAGAGATAATGCCACACATCTACAACCAACTGATCTTTGACAAACCTTACAAAAGCAAGCAATGGGGAAAGGATTCCCTATTTAATAAATGGTGTTGGGAAAACTAGTCATATGCAGAAAACTGAAACTGGACCCCTAACTGCAACTGGACCCCTTCCTTACACCTTATACAAAAATTAACTCAAGATGGATTAAAGACTTAAAGATAAGACCTAAAACCATAAAAACCCTAGAAGAAAACCTAGGCAATACCATTCAGGACACAGGCATGGGCAAAGACTTCATGACTAAAACACCAAAAGCAACGGCAACAAAAGCCAAAATTAACAAATGGGATCTAATTAAACTGAAGAGCTTCTGCACAGCAAAAGAAACTATCATCAGAGTGAACACGCAACCTACAGAATGGGAGAAAATTTCTGCAATCTATCCATCTGACAAAGGGCTAATAACCAGAATCTACAAATAACTTAAACAAATATACAAGAGAAAAATAAACAACCCCATCAAAAAGTGGGCAACGGATATGAACAGACACTTCTCAAAATAAGATATTTATGTGGTCAACAAACTTATGAAAAAAGCTCATCATCACTGGTCATTAGAGAAATACAAAGCAAAACCACAATGAGATGCCATCTCACGCCAGTTAGAATGGTGATCATTAAAGAGTCAGGAAACAACAGATGCTGGAGAGGATATGGAGAAATAGGAATGCTTTTACACTGATGGTGGGAGTTCAACCATTGTGGAAGACAGTGTGGCGATTCCTCAAGAATCTAGAAACAGAAATACCATTTGACCCAGCAACCCCATTACTGGGTATAAACTCAAAGGATTATAAATCATTCTACTATAAAGACACATGCACACATATGTTTACTGCAGCACTTTTCACAATAGCAAAAACTAGGAACCAACCCAAATGCCCATCAATGACAGACTGGATAAAGAAAATGTGGTGCATACATACTGTGGAATACTATACAGCCATAAAAAAGGATGAGCTCCTGTCCTTTTCAGGCACATGGATGAAGCTGGAAACCATCATTCTCAGCAAACTAACACAGGAACAGAAAACCAAACACTGCATGTTCTCACTCATAAGTGGGAGCTGAACAATGAGAACACACGGACACAAGGAGGGGAACATCACACACCGGGGGCTGTTGGGGGTTGGGGGACTAGGAGAGGGATAGCATTAGGAGAAATACCTAATGCAGATGACAGATTGATGGGTGCAGCAAACCACTATGGTACAAGTATACCTATGTAACAAACCTGCATGTTCTACACATGTATCCCAGAACTTAAAGTATAATAAAATAAAAATGAAAAAATAAAATTATGGTGCCCTTACTCTGCGCATAGTAGGTAATTTGCATATCTAGTCTGGAATCATCATGATGACCTTATTAGATACAACATAATATAATCTTGTTTTTAAAGATGAAAAATGAAGCTCAAAGTAAAGTAACCTAGGGACAGTCCATATGACCATCAAATGAAAAATCAAGAATGAAAACACAGTATTAACAACTGTTAATACTTCATTAGTATTAGTACAATACAATAAGCAGTCTACTACTTTTATAAGCACTTTTAAGTACCTTAAATATTTTAATTTAAATTCATTTACTACTCATAACTGTCATATGGAATAAGCACTATTATCCTCATTTTATAGATGAGAAAACTGGGGACAAAGAGATGGAACAACTTTCTCAAAGTCTCACAGCAAGCTAAGTGGCTCTTGGATGTACACAGCCTGGTGCCATCACCCAAATTCTTAACCCGTGCACTACCATTTTTCTAATTCTTAAAATAAAGCAATGCAATTTTAAAGTCAGTGTATAACTCTGTGAAACTTTAAACACAAATTTGGACATCATTTTTAGAATTTCACCGAAATATGAGAAAAACTGCCTAATAAAATAATTAGGAAAGTACTTTTAGTAGTATGTTCTTTTTCTGAATTCAATCCCACTGATGTGAAGGCCGTCCACTTTCCTAAAGAGCTGAAAGGCAAGTAATGAATCATTTTCTAATCAAACAAGAAGTGTTATAAGATCCTGGAACGTTCCCTGAGAATACCTGCCAAAGGAAACTTGAGAAACAATATTATCAACTACAGAGTCAAAGAAGCAGAAACTCTACTTACAAAGCTAAGCCTTTCAATTTCATTGGCTTTCAGCAAGAGTAGCGATTGCATCTAAACTCAAATAGGAAGCAATCTGAAACTTTCTTCTCAGAACGTGCAGAACGTGTGTGTGTGATGCCAAGTATAAAAGAAAAAGGAAGTAACTAACTTCTTTTTACTAGTGTTTTTACTAACACTGAAGTAAAAATGTAAGATTAATATGCAAGATTCATATTTTTTTCATGATTAGTATCTTTTTCTTTACTAGTATCTTTAGTATTTTAATGGTTCTAATTAATGCTATCTAGCCTGAACATTCATAATATGTGAATCTGATAACAAAAGGCAAAGAAAATTTATCAGTGTGGCTATAGATATTCACGGAGACAAAAAGACCACCAATAATTTCACACAGGACTACATGAATGAAAAATAAACAAGGTATCTTCTTTTTGTAGTGATATTTTTAAATCACCTGAACCAAGACTGTTTGATTCACATAAAACCACAAATGAAAATCTTGTAAGATTTCAAACTTTTCATTTTATAAAATAAACAAGTATGTAATCCTATAAAACAAAAATGGGTGGTAGCTAGACTGGAGACATATTGATTAATTTGAGCTTTCTAGTCTACTCAAAGAAAATAACACATTCTTAGGGCTCTAATATCTACAACAGAAACAGCACTAAAATGTAAAATAGATGAGATTATTTTAAAAGGAGGTCTCTCTGTATCTCATGAACTTACTAGAGAAACAGAGTTCGAAAGTATAATTTTACTAATGTTGCCTCTTAACTTTTGAAACACTGCCAAGGATACCTAAGCAAAAGGTAAAAAAATGAATTAAAAAAGTTCAGAGCTACCAAACGTAGGAGTGCTAGAGGGAAAAACTGAAATAGAAAGAAAACTTCAAAGAGATTCTGTAATCGAAGATGCCTTATTCTTGACTGCCCCATCTCAGAGATTAAAGAAGATTTTTAAAGCTGTTCCATGGACATAGAGATCAAACATTATAAATGTTTATAATTTTACAAGTCCTAAATTCAAAGGTGGGCTCAAAGAAATAAGTAGCATAGGCTGCTAGAAGCAAAGATGAATTTTTGGGTGAGGGAGTCATGTAGAATGTAGCTTTGAAGAATATTCTCTTTGGGTTATAGAGAAGGAAGAGTATTTTTGAAAAGTTCACTCAACATCGAGAACACCTAAATGAACCACAATAAAATGCTAGGAAGAGGGAATCAAGGATCATCCTTAATTATCTCTACTAGATACTAACAAGTATTAAACTCATCAAATATACCCACAGCCACAATTTTTTGTTTGGTTGGTTTTTGTGGTGCTTTTGTTTTATTTTGTTTTAAGGCAGCGTCTTGCTCTGTCACCCAGGCTGGAGTGCAGTGGCATGATCTTGCCTCACAGCAACTTCCACCTCCCAGGCTTCAAGTCATCCTCCCACTCATCCTCCTGAGCAGCTGGGACCATAGGTGCATGCCACCATGCGTGGCTAATTTTTTGTGTTTTTCATAGAAACAGTGTCTCGCTATGTTGCCCAGGCTGGTCTCGAACTCCTGAGCTCAAGCAATATGCCCACCTTAACCTCTCAAAGTGCTGGGATTACAAGCATGAGCCACAGTACCCAACTTTTGGGCTTTTTTGTTTGTTTTTGTTTTTTTGGGTTTTGGTTCTGGTGTTTTTAGTTGGTTTTTTGGGAGGTTTTTTTGTTTTTTGTTTTCAGACAGGGTCTCACTCTGTTGACCAGGCTGGAATGCAGTGGCATGATCATGGCTCACTGCAGCCTCAAAATCTGGGGCTCAAGCAATCCTGCCACCTCAGCCTCCAGAGTAGCTGGGACTACAGGTGGTCACCACCACACCCAGCTAATTTTTTAACTTTTTGTAAGGACAGGGTCTCACTATGTTGTCCAGGCTGGTGGCAAACTCCTGAACTAAAGCAATCCCCCTACCTCAGCCTCTCAAAGTGCTGGGATTACAAGCATGAGCCACCATGCCCAGCCCATAGCATCTGTTTTGTTGCAATCCAAGATTATCATATAAACCTAACTAGATCTTCTCTTTTAAAATGAAAACCTCAACAATTCAGATTCTTGGTTTGTAGATAATTGATGAGTTTTATTATCTCAGTTAGTTTGGAACTCTCATCCCCTAAAATGAAAAACAGGCCAGGCGTGGTAGCTCATGCCTGTAATCCCAGCACTTTGGGAGGCCGAGGCAATTGGATCACCTGAGGTCAGGAGTTCGAGACCAGCTTGACCAACATGGCAAAACCGCGTCTCTACTAAAAATACAAAAATTAGCCAGGCATGGTGGCATGCATCTGTAATCTCAGCTACTCAGGAGGCTGAGGCAAGAGAATCACTTGAATCCAGGAGGTGGAGGTTGCAGTGAGTCAAGATCTTGACATTGCCCTCCAGCCTGGGCAAAAAGAACAAAACTCCGTCTCAAAAAAAAAAAAAAAAAAAAAGACACCTGGAGGAAGAACATTCCAGGCATGAGGGAACAGCAAGTGCAAGTACATGCTTGGTATATTCAAAGAAGAGCAAGAAAATGAGGGTGACAGTGGTAGCAGAAGATTAAGTATAAAAGGGGTTCAGTTCATCTGGCCTTTGTAAACCTCAGAACATGATAAAAATTTTGGTTTCCACTCATGTGGATATTTACATTTAAATCAATTAAAATAAAATTTAAAATTCAGTGCCTCAGTTGCACTAGCCAGATCTGAAGTACTTAATAGACACATAGCCACTGGCTACCATATTAGCATTGATTAGAGCACTTCCTTTTTTGTTTGTTTGTTTGCTTTTTGTTTTGAGACAGTTTCACTCTTGTCACCCAGGCTGCAGTACAGTGGCGTGATCTCGGCTCACTGCAACCTCCGCCTCCCAGGTTCAAGTGATTCTCCTGCCTCAGCCTCTCAAGTAGCTGGGATTACAGGCGTTGCCCACCACGCCTGGCAAATTTTTGTATTTTTAGTAGAGATGGGGTTTCACTATATTGGCCAGGCTGTTCTCGAACTCCTGACCTCCAGGTGATCCACCCAGCTTGGCTTCCCAAAGTGCTGGGATTACACGAGTGAGCCACCCCAAGCCTAGCCAAGTGCTTCCATTTTTGCAGAAAGTTGTACTAGGCAGCACTGTGAATTTTGAGCAGAAGAGTAAAATAATCTGACTTGGGTTTTTGAAGAATTTCTGATCACTGTATGGAAAACAGATGGTTAAGGGAAAAGCTAGGAGATAAAACAGGTAACTATTATAATCCAGGCAAGATGATGCTGGCTTAGACCACAGTGGTAGCCCAAGTGGAGGTGATAAAAATGATAGGATTATGGATATGCTTAAAAGTAGAGCCAGCAGGATTTGCTGATAGACTCAGTGTGTGATGTGGAAATGAGTAGTTATCCTTGACTCCAAAGTCTTTGGCTCAAGCAACTGAAAAGACACAGATTCCTTTAACTGAAATATGAAGAACATGGAGCAGCAGATTTGGGGAGATTAGGAGTTTTGGACATGGTAAATAGAAATGGCTTTTAAAGATCCAAATTCAAATGATAGGTAAGCAGAGAGCCCAGGGTTCCAAAAAAAAAAAAAAATGCATCAGCATAGAGAAAGTACCTAAAAGCTGTGGGACTCCATAAAAATCCAAGTAAGTGAGTATAACTGGAAAAGTAAAATAAAGTACCTTGGGGACGCTCCAACATTTAGGTCTGATAAAACAAGAAGGAACCAGCAAAGATGATTGAAGGGGCAGCCAGTGAAATAGGAAAAAAACCAATAAGCAAGAGGGAGTAGTATCCAGGAGTCCACAGTATTTCCAGAAGAGTGAAAAGCTGTGGCAAATGCTAACACACAAAGACTATATAAGATAAGGACTGAGAAGTGACATTTGCATTTGGCCAAGCAGAGGTCATTGGTGAACTTGATGAGAGCGCTTTTAAGTAAAAGCGGCTCCGTGGAGTGAACTAGAAACCGAAAGAGAAGCAGCAAGTCCTTCCAAGGAATTTTGCTTATACAAAGAAAGAAAAAAAAATGGAATAGTTCCAACTGGAGAGGAAGAATGTGGTGTCAAGAAGTTGGAGAGGAAGAATGTGGTGTCAAGAAACAAGATTATCGGCCAGACGTGATGGCTCACGCCTGTAATCCCAGCACTTTGGGAGGCCAAGGCGGATGGATGAAGTCAGGAGACCGAGACCATCCTGGCTAACCCCATGTCTACTAAAAACACAAAAAATTAGCCGGGCGTGGTGGCAGGCGCCTGTAGTCCCAGCTACTCGGGAGGCTGAGGCAGGAGAATGGTGTGAACCCGGGAGGTGGAGCTTGCAGTGAGCTGAGATCACGCCAGTGCACACCAGCCTGGGCGACAGAGTGACTCCATCTCAAAAAAAAAAAGAAAAAAAGAAACAGGATTAACTTAAGGTAGGATATATCACAGAATGTTTATGATAGGAATGATCCAGTGAAGAAGGAAAATGATCCAACAAAGAAAGCAGAAAACCGTAGGAGCAATGACCTTGGCGGGGGAGAAAGGATGAGTACACAAGTAATGGAGCAGGCCTCAGATGAGAGCACGTTATCAAGAGCAATAGAGGGACCTCAGAGTCTACACGAAATAAATTCACTCCAGCAGGTAGACTTGATGCGGGGAAAAGTGGTATTCTCATCTGGCAGGTCTAAACAGCTATGCACCTCACTAGAGTCACAGTTTTTCAGAGGAATGGGCTGTTTGTCATCTTTGGGTTCCCAGCACTAACAAGCTAGCTAAGTTAAGTTATTCAAATGTTCTATTGAACAAATACATTCTTAGAACTACCCAACTACCCAGGGACCTCAGCTTAAGCCTTAACTCACCAAGCACTCACCAGTCAGTTCTCGATTGTGAACACTCAGCATTATAGAGAAGAAAAGGGATCACAGTTATCATCAACCACATCCCATCTTCCTTCCTCTCCCCACACTGGACTGCTCACGGATGGGGCAGGAGGGTTGTGTGCATTTCCAGCCTCCATGTACAGAAAGCACTTCCTGTCTAATATCCCAAAATGGTGACTACCCAGTCCTATTTTAACTCACCTCTCAGACACTGCCCTGCTTTCTCAGAATAGACTGACCAGGGCTGCTCTTTCTCAGAGCCCCCTTGCCTTTAAGCACACTGTAGAGTACCTATCAGATCCCCCCACCTCAGACTTTCCATACAGTGATCAGAGATTCTTCAAAAACCTAAGTCAGATCTCAAAAACCAAGTCAGGAGTCCAGTCCACTGCGATCAGAGTGGACTCCTGTGTGAGACTCCCTGCGAGGCCCTCAGACTTACAGACACCACAGACCTCTATTTACAAATTAGCCTTAAGAATTTGTACAGATATTAAAATAAGAATGAGATTAGGAACTAAACATATAAAATGTAATTCAATTTCCTGAGCCCCTTCCTAAGAGTAAGGATATTGAAAACAAATCAAATATGAAATATGAGTAGTTATGTTACAAAAAAAAGAAAAGAAAAGAAAAGAAAAAGAAACCAACAGAATGTTGCCAGCGTAGTTGACGTTCATTAAAGGGGAAAATCTAGATCCTATAATCTGAATTACATCTGGTGTGTTTCCTATACTTACTTTCCTGATTTAAAATATTTTTAATAAAATAAATTTATGCTTATTAAATCTGCTGAAACTTGACAGATTAAAAATATCTTTAATCTCAAAAATTTTGTAAGTAGCAAAAATTGTTGAGAGGAGTGATTCTCTGCAAGAGCAGACTGAAACTAGTGGGGGGGGACTTTTACTAACAAAAGTGTCTGATGAGATAAGATAATGCAATACATCTATTATATCTATTGTAACAATACCATTCATGCTCCTATAGCTAAGACTCTTAGCATTTCCATTATAAAAACCTGTTTTTCAACTCTGCCACCTGCCATCCATTAAAAAAAAATAGTTCTCTCACAGCATTCAAGTGTTGATCCTGGAAACATTCTACCACCACTCCCACTAAATGTTTTTGTTCCGTAGATTATCATGCAAATATTTCAAGTGTGTATTTTGTCTTTCCACATTGCACCAGTCTGATTCAAATATTAAGGTTTTAATCTGCAAGCTAGGATCACAGGAACATTCATTCCAGAAATACATCAATATATACTGAAAGTCAATTTGGTAGAATCTTAGCAGTACATCAGAACATTACTCTTATATTCAAAATAAGAGTTACAGATATTTATGATACTGAAGACATCAATACTGATTAAGTTTTCTTCATCTGACTCGAGAAGTAAAAGTCTAACAAGATACTATGAAAACAGAAATATGAAAATGACAAATCTGGTAATAAGAGTACACTTCATGGCAAGGCAAAGCAGTATGCAGTAGTGAATAGAACAGCATGAAAAAAACTGGGTTAAACAAAACCTATCTACCAACTTCTCGCTAAGAGATGTTAGTTGGCAAGTCAACAAATACCCAAGTGTAAGGCAAAGTTTACTTTTCCCAAAAAAATCCCTCAGAAAATAGGAAATTGTTTTCTATTTCTATTAATAAAGTCCATAGAAAGTCTTTCTTATTACCAGAAGCTCTTTTTACTCTCTCCAGTCCTACTTTGAATAACAGAGTATCACTTGGAGAAGACATTACCCTAAGTAACAGGATCTCTGGAAGCTTAGAGAAGCCCCCCAGGAACAATCATCTGAATCAGTAAAAATTGCAGTAAAAGCTGCAATGAGATTTAATGCTGATTTAACTCCTAGGGATATTGCCTCACATTGGCAAATACTGGATGTCATTGTAAACAAGCCTTGCAAAAATGACTTTCTAAAAGTATTTTTTGTTGTTTTTTTGTTGTTGTTTTTTTTTTGAGATGGAGTCTTGCCGTCTCCCAGGCTGGAGTGCAGTGGCATGATCTCGGCTCACTGCAAGCTCCACCTTCCGGGTTCACACCATTCTCCTGCCTCAGCCTCCCGAGTAGCTGGGACTACAGGCGCCTGCCACCACGCCCGGCTAATTTGTTGCATTTTTTTTAGTACAGACGGGGTTTCACCATGTTATCCAGGATGGTCTCGATCTCCAGACCTCGTGATCTGCCCGCCTTGGCCTCCCAAAGTGCTGGGATTACTAATAGGCACGAGCCATCGTGCCCGGCCTTTAAGTATTACAATAAGTGGTTACACTACAAAGATCAACATACATGCTTCTACAGGAGGAAAGAGAAAACCAACTTATCCTTAATAACGAGAATGGAGGGACTCCTGAGAGAAAATTTCCAGTGACCACAACATAAATAGATTCAAAATAGGTTGCATTTCAGACAAGTCAAATGGAACCGTAGAAAACTGTGTCAGACGACTCAAAAAGAGGTTTTAGAGAGTAAAAAAAACCCTCATATGTCGAAGATGCATTTGAAAAGTTTAGATAAAATCGCTTCATGAAAGCCAGGAGAGAAGAGTTACATTTGAAAATTATCTCATATAATGCTATTTTAAATATGTATATATAACTTAAATAAATATAGGGATATTCATCTTCATCTCTAAAGTTTATATATTCAAGTTAGCAAAAATAATTTATTTAATATTCTCATTGGGAAAACGGAGGTGTCACATTATATTGTGACCATCTGTGTTTGCCACCTGAAATAAATGAAAAAAATAAAGACAAGGATCAAATCTTTTCCATTTGTTAATTGTATCCCTCAGCACACAGCATATCTCACAGATACTCAAATATATTGAATAGTTAAGGAACACATTCACTTTTGCTTCATATAAATGTAAAGGTCTCCATAAAATGTCTTGTAAAAAAAATTAAATTTGTGGGTTAGATACATAAATGAGGAAAACACTTGATCCTCAAAAATCAATTATGAATTTGTTATATGTTTACTTCTGAAAATACACTTATCTATATAACTTATACATATGCTTATAAAGGGATTGGGGGCTTTCCAAATCCAGGGTCTACAAGACAGTATTGTATGTACAGTGTTCAGAACAGTGCCTGGCACAGAGTAAAAGCTAAGTAAGTTTTTGGCATTATCCTGAATTGCTAAAGCAAAAACTTGGGGTTAAGGGTTGTGAGATAATTTATTGATTCATTGCAAAGGAAAAAAAATGCAACTTCAAGACATTTATTATAAATTATTGATATGTAAAATCATACCAAAACTGGAGATTATATTTTAATGATTACTGCAGGCAGTTCATACCGGCTGTTAATCTCAAACTGCTCAGTTCTGAAGGCTACTTAAGAAGACATCATTAGGCCGGGCACCGTGGCTCAAGCCTGTAATCCCAGCACTTTGGGAGGCCGAGACGGGCAGATCACGAGGTCAGGAGATCGAGACCATCCTGGCTAACACGGTGAAACCCCGTCTCTACTAAAAAATACAAAAAACTAGCCGGGTGAGGTGGCAGGCGCCTGTAGTCCCAGCTACTCGGGAGGCTGAGGCAGGAGAGTGGCGTAAACCCAGGAGGCAGAGCTTGCAGTGAGCTAAGATCTGGCCACCGCACCCCAGCCTGGGTGACAGAGCGAGACTCCGTCTCAAAAAAAAAAAAAAGAAGCCATCATTACTGACCCTTTTGCCTGTCACACTACTGGGGTCACTTTAACACTGACATTTCATAAAGAATGGCATTAAAAATGAAGGGTAATGAAACTTGTGATAAAATAAAAATTTAATATAGCATTTAAAATTTTTCTTCAAGTATTTACCTAAAGTCTAACAAAAAAAATTATATTTAATTTGCCCCAAACATTAACAAGGAACTTAAAAGGATGAACACTTTGTAAGAATGAAAGGGCTTCATTTCTGCAGCCTCTACAGCATCTAACTCAGTATCTTTAACACCATAAATGTATACTGCATGGATTCTATGCAAATGACTCTTGTAAAATTCAAAACCTTATAAGGCTTCTCACCAAAAAACAGAGTCAGTAAATTTTATGAGTTAGTAAATGGGAAAGTCACTCCTTAACAAACAACATCCAGTGCTCCACTTTAGTAGGAAGCAAGGAGATGACCTACTACATCAGGGACAACTGAAGTTCTGGAGGCCAAGCTACAAAAATATCGGGGCTTCTCTTGGAAAAATTAATAATGTATTTTAAGGTTTAAAAAGTAAAAAGTATCACGCCTGTAATCCCAGCATTTTGGGAGGCCAAGGCTGGTGGATCACCTGAGGTCGGGAGTTCGAAACTAGCCTGACCAACATGGAGAAACCCCATCTCTACTGAAAATACAAAATTAGCCAGGCGTGGGGGTGCATGCCCGTAATCCCAGTTACTTAGGAGGCTGAGGCAGGAGAATGGCTTGAACCTGGGAGACAGAGGTTGCGGTGAGCCAAGATCACGCCATTGCACTCCAGCCTGGGCAACAAAAGCGAAACTCCGTCTCGAAAAAAAAAAAAAAAGTAAAAAGTAAAGTGCCAATGAAACCAACCTAACCATGAGTTGAAAGGAGAGACACAAGGGCTATCGCACAGTGATAAAAAAGAGAAAATAGTACCCAGAATGCTGTAACCCATAGCTAAGAAAGGTGATGGCCAAAAACAACCTTACTTATAACCTGGAGAGGGAAGTTTGTAATTAAAAATAAAGGAACTTTATATTGAAAGACCAAACAGAAGTAGAAAGGAAGTATTCCATGAAGGACAAAGGGGCAGAAGTAACTCTGAAGCCCTGAGTCTAGAGAAGACTCACAGTCCAGCAAGGACGAGAAGTGGCCATAATAGCGCACCCACAGCACCGTCTCTGATGCATTCTGAGACTCCCAAATGCAGAATGTCACAAGCAGACACGGGAGGACCTCTGCTAGGTTCACTCACTCACCACATGACTAGAATCTGTATTCCAGCCTTCCAGCAGCTAACGCCTACATACATTATTTTTATTTAATTCTCAGAACCCCACAACTCTATGAAACTGATATTATTTTCATAACAAACTACTAAATGTCATGGACTTTCTGGGGGCTTGAAAATAATCAAAACCCCAAATGTTAGATTCACAAATGTCAATGACCTACTGCAGGTGTGCCCAATCTGAGTACAAGGACCTCATGTGGTAATAAAATACTTCCCATTGCCATTGCCTAATTCAAATGTACACACATTTACAGACCATCCCTGTGGTCTCACTCCCAGGGCCTACAGCCAACTAGCCAAGAAACACCAATCTACTATAAATACAGCCTTGAATAAGCACAAAATTGGGTATGTAATTAGCTCTGCTGAGGCTTAAGGTACTTGCTCTACTACTACCACAGATTTCAAATTATAAATTATCCCTTCCTACATATCCTTCCCTCCCCTGCAAAAAACAGAACTATGCAATTTTAAGATCTATTTTGTGAATTATAGAAATTATCAAAGTCCCAATTGCTACATCTGTTTTGATACTGTCAATCTTTACAAACCTTGAAATACTCAACCAGCATCATCCCTAGGATCAAGAATGAATGAGAAGCATGTTAGGGAGAGGGGAGGCTGAGGCACACGGTGTAGTGACTAAGAGCATGGGCTCTGAAATCAGACCAGCCAGGTTAGAATTCCAGCTCCACCTGCACTGCCTATGTGACTCGGGCCTAGTTCTTTAACCTCTCATTGCATCAGTATCCTCATGTGGAAAATACGGACTAAAAAACAGAAAAAATTTCCACTTCACAGAGTTTTGATAATTAATATACGTAAACCAATCAGGACAATGAACTGGCACCATAACAGGTATTACATATGTGCTAGTAAAACAAAAGCTATATGTAAAAACTCAAAACTGGGCTGATATAATTCTGAACAAAAATAAGGGCACTGATTACAACCATCTTTGAGAGGTTAAGCACAATTTATATATGCTTTTTTTCAGGCATCCACATTGTATGTAATATACTTTCATTCCTGTATATCTTGCAACTGTCTTCTATGAAGAAAGGCAATTTTGCCAGGCACAGTGGTTCACACCTGTAATCTCAGTGCTTTGGGAGGACAAAGCAGGTGGATCACTTCAGGTCAGGAATTCGAGACCAGCCTGGGCAACATGTTGAAACCCTGTCTCTACAAAAAAATACAAAAATTAGCCAAGTATGGTAGTGCAGGCCCGTAATCCCAGCTACTCGGAAGGCTGAGCCAGGAGAATCGCTTGAACCCAGGAGGTGGAGGTTGCAGTGAGCCGATAATTGCACCGCTACACTCCAGCCTGGGCAACAGAGCGAGACTCTGTCTCAAAAATTTCATCACAGATAGTATATGAGGAATCTAAACTAGCTACTGCACTTCTTTCTTTCCCACCCAGTAACTCTCTGCCATTGTCCTTCTATACTTTTCCTCCTGGTTCATGACTTAAGCTCATCAATGTCTGCCATAAACAGTGCTTGGTACTTAGTCCTGAGAAAACAATCAGAATTTTATATGACAAGACAGTTTCTTTTGTCAAACATCAAGTCAACTTCTTCATCGGATGTCAATGCTTTCACCAAACATGTCTGCCATAGAGAACTAAGTAAACAACTAAACAAACAATCCCAAAACACAATTAAATAAGATAATGTGTGTAAAGCACTGAGCATAGGGACTGGCACTCTATAAATGTGAGCTGCTGTGGAAGTCTACTAACAATCCTCCTAAAAAGGCACTACTCCAGTCTCTCAACTTTAAAGTAAAAATAAATTTGTATTTGATTTCTAGTATACACATTTCTGTTGCTACAAGCAAATTGAATTTATACATGCAACAACATGGACAAATCCAAAAACAGTGTCTTGAATAAAAGAAGTCAGACATAAAAGTACATACTATGATTCCATTCATATGACTCCCAAGAACGAGTGGGATCAGAATCAGAAAGTGGCTGCTGCAGAGGGGAGGGGAAAGGAAAAGGAGGGTTGACTGGAGAGAGGTAGGAAAAAATTGTCTGGGGTGATGGAAATATCCCCTACCTTGTCTGGGGTAGTGTTTACATAGGTGCATAAATGGGAAAAAAAAAAAATCACTGAACTGAACGCTTAAGATATATACATTTTATTGGATGTAAATTATACCTGAATTTTTAAAAATTTAAAAGGCAAATGCATCAGTATCTATTTTTTGTAACTTAGAGTAGGAATGTTATACACACTTAGGTGATTTAGGGGAAGGAAGGTTACAATAATTGCATAAGAAATATGGAGTCAGAGATTTATGAGATATGGTCCAGGGAAGACAAATATATCTATTTATTCTTTTTATTGTAACTACACCTAAGACTAAAACATTTTCCCCATCCATCTTCTTGACATCCATCTCCTATTGTCTCTCTGAGTTCTGATCATTGGCTTATTCTTCCACTCATCTTCCCTAGACTGTAGTCTGCTTACACCATGATACTAATAGAGTTAACAAAAAGAAAGACTATGAATACCCAATCAAAACAGCAATGTTTTTATTAAATAGACCAGCAGCTGTGTGAGCACAGACTTGTAAATGCATCTGTTCTACAGGATTTTATGTTTAATTCAATTTGTTCAAATCAGAGCACCAAGGCCCTGTAACTGTGGGCTAGACAAGGAAATAGTTTTGCTAAACAGAATCCTACATTAACATGGTATTTTGAGAAAAGAATTGTACCTATTCATTCATTCAGTCATTCACACAACAAGCACTTACTGAGCACCTATTCCATTCCAGCTATTATGTACGATGCTGAAAACACAAAGATGAAGTATAGCCTGGTAGAGGTGACAGACATCTAAACAGATGGTTATAATACATTGGCAGGTTCAATAATACACTTAGGCCTGGGGTAGTACTATGAAAGCACAGAGCAGGGAAAGATCTCTTCTGAAGTCTGAAGCTTTTCTAGACGAAAAAGGTACAAAGTGAAAATGAAAAATATACTCCCACCTAACCCCTGCCCCATACATGGAGGGCTGCAGCTATATCATTAATGTTTCACTTCTAAATCTGGGTAGGTGATATATAACTGGTCCTTATTCTGTTAATCCTTTTCTCTGTCAAATCTTTCATAATAAAATGTGTTAATACTGCCACCAGGTAGTACCTATAGACTCTGAAAGCCTTCCCCACTTACAGCTCTTTCTTTCACAACCGATCGCTTACAGTCACCAAGGTTAGGTCGCCAACAAAGAAGGGAAATGGGGAACAGAGACAGAAGTCCCTTGTAATAGCAGTGTATGGAGGCCTGAAAAGGCAAACGGAAATAGCCTACCAAGATTTCAAAATACGCTACAAAAAATTTTTTTAAATACAAAATGGGTATGGAGAACATATTCCAACCTCATTTTATACATACAAAGTAAATATATATATATATATATATATACCTGTGCCATATAGAAAAAAAAAGTTATCACAAACAACTAATCCCATTCATTCTGACCACTGTTCTCTCAACAAACATTACTGAACACCTGCTCCACACCACACAGAGAGAAAAGCAAGCTCCTGCCTCCAAGGTGGCTGCAGTCAAGTGGGAGGTGTCAGTCCTGTGAGCTGACTCCTAAAGTACAATGGGTAGGTTCTATGACAAGGACTAGCATGTCAAACTCCACAGTTTGCTATGAGGAACACGGAGAAACAGAAGGTGCTAAGCATTGCAACATTTACCATCTTCACAGGTCACATAAATAAATGCGTTACCCAGGAGTAAATATGCTACAGAATAAAATCTGAAAATGCAGAAGACTTGAAGTTAATAAAATAAGAATTGCTTTACCACAAAATCTCACCAAACTGTTGAATTTTATTATACTTCATACCTAATTTCAAAGAGCATAAAATTTTCAGCAACGATGAAACACCAATTGTTCTCCTATTCCATACCCAGGAGTCACGCCATCTTGCTAACACCTCCTCTTAATGGTTAAAAAGAAAAAGAAAATTGACAAAATTCTGGAACTTGTTTAAAAGACAGGTGTCACTATCATGGTGAAAATATCCTAGCTTAAGCCAAAATGACTGATAGAGACATGTGCTGGGGCCTTCAGACAAAGGCAGACTTCTCATGACTGGCGTAACTGTGTAACATGTTTATATGTGTAACATAACTCAGCTATTTATTCTTCTTTTAGAGTTCTCAGACACTAAATAACGATCTTTAAATCAGTGTTTTGGAATGTTCATTTTTCCATCCTCAAAACACTGTTAAATATAACATAAAAAATAAATTCCTTACATATATATGTCTATAGCTAAGTCAACTTAAGGTACTTTTGAGTCAATTAATTGACTTCCCTCTCCTTGTGATCCTATAATTATGCCATAAGAACAATGCTGCTCCTTACACACCTCCTCCTCTTAGCATTTGAGAGTTTAAAGGTAAGGGGCACGACAGATTTGTGATGTTTTGATAGAGTGTGTTGCCATGGAAATGACTGTCTTGTTCCTTATGAAGCATCATGACCTCATTGCAAATGAAATAGGAAAAGGATGATTTCTGAGGATTCAACTGAAAGAAAAATTAATGGCTAGGGAAAAAAAGATCCAGAAACTAAACAGACAATGTGAAAAATATTGCAATGTCAAGTGCTATACTGAAATATTTTCAAAGAACTTTTAAAAGCTATGACCTCCAAAATAGAAACCCTATAATCAAAAAGATATAATATTAATGTGAAGATAAACCATAGAAATAACTTGGACCTGTGGTTTCTGAAAAAATATAGTACAACTTCAATTCTGATAGATTATGAGCAAAATCATATGAATTTCTGTGGCTATGTTATAAAATTAAATTCATACTTTTTCCCTTCTAAAAGCAGTTTGCTTTCCTTTTTTTTTTTTTTTTTTTTTTTTGTGGTGCCCCTGTTTATACAGCTTATCCCTTATCACACTGACAAGACTGGGAACCACAGCAGATGGTCCCCCTAGACATAATTCTAACAGGTTTTTTGTGCAAACAAAAGATAAAGAAAGCTACAGCAATGATTTACTGATATCGAAAGTTAAAAACTGACAAAACACAAACTGCTTTTTTCTTGCTGTTTGAACTGTTTATCCTTTAAACTACTAAATAAGATAGATATGGCCAAAATTAAATATGTTTTAAAAACTGCAAAACCAAATACTCCAATCTTAACAGCCATGAAGTTCTGTCTTTGAGTTACCTAAATGTCCTAACTTTGTTTTTTTTAATTTTCACCATTGCCTTTGTCCCAGCAAAAGAAAATATTTGTAAATTTCTGCTTTATAAATCCTATTTAGTTATTATGTTGTGAAATAAACTACTCATCTGGATTTTTCTTAAATGAGGAGGATGCATGTGAACTGAAAATTCCAAAATATTTTCCCAAGAAAAACTCACTAAAGAATGAATTAACTGAACTAAATCTGGAATCTTAGCTGCAAAGTCTATCCTATTTCAAAATAATCTACCATTTGAACATAACACAACACCAAATGGAAAATGTCCCCAAAATTACTCACCCTTCAAGATTTAAAAGTGTTTTCATACCATAAAACAGAAGCTATTTCATGACAATCTAACTGCAAAGAGAACTGTTTTTATGGTGTACCTGAAAATCCAGCAAGAGCCCCAAACAAAAATATATAATGAAACTGACAAGCATCTGAAATAAACTACCCAGACATCAAGCAAAAATACACCAGACAGACCCACAGGGCTCTTTTAATGTAGGTCATGATTGTCAGACCATAGCAAAAACATGGTGACCCTTGATAAAAATTAACCTTGATTATATGTAATCATGCACATATTTTGCCCTCAGTAAACAGTCCTCTAAAGTAAGTCCAAGAAGTGGATATTACAGTCAACTATGAACTACTTTTCACCAAAGAAAATGTCTGCCCACCATATTTCTATCAATGGAGGTACAGGGGTGTCTTCCATCATAATAGCTCAAGATGTAAGGACCCCATACCACCTGAGCTAGGATTACATCCTCTTACTTTCTGAGAGGCTCTGTTTTATCGTGGAAAAATTATGAAAGGAAGCAAATTAAAATCAAATCAGGAATAATAGGCCCCATTATATCATCTATTTTATAGTTTATTTTTGTAGAAATCATTCAAAGTCTCTGACTGGGGAGAGGTCCATATTAAAAAGTTTATTTTCCAATTAATCCAAGCTAATAAAACACTTTATGAAACAATCCATGAGGACAAAAATTCTCCATGCAGAATAGTAACGAATATGTTCATATAATATAAACAATTTAGCCACAACTAGTTAATTCAGGTAGTGACAGTATAATACTAACCATATCAGTGTTGCAAATTTGAACCAGTATGAGCCAGCTAGTTTGACTGCCTTCCACAGCCAAAAAGCAGATGTTTGATTTTGCTAGCCAGCCATCACACAGGACAACTGAAAAACAGGACCAAGTGGGATACTCTGCTCAAATCAGTGCAAATCCATTACCACCGGAAGAGCAGTGGGTCAAAAAGCTCATCTCTGTAGGGCATCCTTATTCAATAGGAACAATAGGTCTTCTCTGTACAATGCTTCCAAATCCAATCTAAAGTCACTGTACATAAAAATATGTAAAGGACATATTTTTCTGATGTTAAGAACATCTAAAATTCAGAAAATGATAAATATATTAAGCATAATCTAACAGTTGTTATTTGATGTTCTATATCCTAAACCAAACACTGTCTTTATTTACGAACAGAAAATAAATTCTGTCAAACATAGAATAAATCTAATTTTGAGTTTTACAGTAAAAGTATGGCATCTATTTCAATTCTAAGACAACATATAAATCATCATGCTGATGTAATAGATATAATTTAAAATAAATGCAGCATACTTTCTTTGAACACATATTAGGTTCATTTGCATCTGCCATCTTTTTGGAGCATAAAAACTCCTCAGCTGAAATATGTTTGCTAATAAATATAACTTGAGGTTTTTCATTGAAATTAAACTGCAGAAGTGTTATGAAAACTGTCATCTGCATACAACTCCAATCACCTACTATTCTCATTATGGTCAGTATACTACATATTCTTAACACATAAATAACAAACACTGACCAGCAAGGTAAAACAACAACAACATTGAAATCCACAATGGAAATTTCCAATCTGAAAAAACAGATCTCAGATACTTTTTCAAAAAAGGCAAACAGGAAATGTGTAACAATGAGTTGCGCAACATGGGCCTTAAAATCCTGAACTTGCTAAATGTCATCATATTAGAAGGAGACTCTGGCTACAGGCTAATTTAATACTTAAATGTTAATATAATTTCCCCATTACTACATCTGCCACGAATGTTTTCTAACCAATAAAAGCAAGACTAGAAAATGGTATGTATGAGAGAAAAGGAAAATCAGCAATATCCTTTTACATGTAGTCACAAACACACACTATATCTGAGCCTAGTTTTTTTCTTTTTTTTAACTACTACTATACTTTCAAAAATTGGTGTTCATTTGGGCAGAAATAAAGTATGGAATTAGCTGATTTTTTTTTTCATCTAAAAATAATATAACTGAAATTAGACTACTATCTCGCCAGGCACATGAAGATTTTTAAGTATAATTTTGCTTAAAATATGCAGAGACTAAATCCTGAAATAAATTAACTTCTTTAGCCACCACAAAACAAGGAACAAAAACAGCACTGGATAAATCTTGTTGCAAATACTGCAATGTGGACCCAATACATATGATAAATAAAGTATAAGAAAGCACTCAGCATTTCTATGTAAACTGCTTCTGAAGGATTATTATGGAATGCACACACTGGCTGAACTTAAAGTGTTTGGGTTTTAAACATTAATTTACTTTGACTATGTGCATGTCAAAATGAAAGATTGCTGTCTAGATCCAGACGTGCCATATTAATATTGAACACAGGCATTCACTTCAGGTCAGTAGTCACTCCAAGTCGACTTCAGCAGGTGGTAAAAGTAATGTACTCATTAAAATGTATGTGTTACAAGGTTATCTCCCCAAAACAGCTCTCAAATAGAGGTAGCCTTGAAACTTAAGCATTAGATAGGCTAGAACCAACCTCTAATTGTCACAAGTCTAGAGAAAACTGAACTTACTCTTGGGCCTAATAACCAATGAATGTAGTTGCTTTCATCAGTATCTTGGGAGAAGTCAGAGGTTTACATTCAACAAAGCTAACCTGGCTGCCTCGAACGGGGTGAAGTGCTCTTGAACCAACCTACAGAGACTAGAATATCATTTTAGATCTAGAAGCCAAATAAGGGATTTTTCTTCATTTTGGATGCCTCACTGTGTTTCTAAGTTAAGTGAAATTTTACTCCTTTCATTTTTATTAACTCCATTCAAATTATTTTCCTCTTTTATGAGATAAAAAATTTCAATTTTTCAGAATGAAGTCATAAAGCTCAAGATATTAGGCCTAATTTATACCAAAGACATTTTTCTACCAAAAATTTTTTTCAAAAAATTACATCTGATCTTCAGCAAATACATCAAGATACGTAACTATTCCCAAGAAGCTCAAATGCCTTTTTTTAAATTACTCAACACCAAAGATAAATCTTTTCCATTTTATATCTGCTATACCTAAATTTAGACAAAATTACTCTCTAGCTCAGTCTAGAGAGTAATTTTGTCTCCCAAGTCAAATAGTTTTCACTCCCCAGTCACCCAGTTAATTTACCACTAACTGATAAATCATTTATCATTTTAATAACATTTTTTAATATATATGAACTATGTTTTTACAGGGTACTTTCCCCCCAAAATGTCGATCCACTTCGTCCATAAAAGCAGACAGAGTCCCCAAATTTGTATTAATCATTTCACATTGCTTCATTTCCTTATTATCCACCCAATTACTAGATAAGAGAACAGGGAGAAGGACAGGTCAGCAGAGATAGAGGAAAGAGAAGTCTTCTTACAAGATGAGACTGTATCTGTCTTGTTCAACTGCTGAATACATAGCACAACAGGCGTATAATGAATATCTAAGAATAAATGACTTTATAAAGAACCGGGCAACAGAAGAGTTCAACTTGCTTATTTTATATATGAATAAACTGAGGCTCAGGGAGATTACATGGCTTGACTAAGATCACAAGGTGAGTTGGTCGGCCTTGCACAGAATAACTCAATAGGTGCTCCTTTAAACATTGAGTTTTTTCTTATTCTCTCTTTCACCTATAATGCTTACTTTGTAACATCAATATAGTTCTCTTTTTAGAGATTCACATAAGCTTCCCCTTCCAGAAATACAGGTAGAAGGTAATTCCTCCCCAGTGAGGGTGCTAACATTTCTGAAAATTCCCACAGCAGAATATATTTGGGGAGAATTTTTTAATCTAGTGGGAAGCTAGGATAAGGAGACCAAAAGTAGAAAAATAAACTATAGAAGCCCCTATCAATAATTTATAACTTGCTGCAATAAAGATATTGCACTAAATGAAAAGACTGTAAGGTGACATTTTACCCCTTTTGTTTGTAATGATCAATACTTCACTTTTTGGGATTCTCTAACCATCCCTTGATATCTAGGAAATCCAGGATTTCCCTTCTACAGTTTCATTCAAAGGTGAGTAAATTTCTTTTAACTAGCCGCAGATAAAATGCATTCTAAAAAGTTGGCCGAGTGCAGTGACTCACACCTGTAATCCCAGCACTTTGGGAAGCCAAGGCAGTTGGATCACCTGAGCTCAGGAATTCGAGACCAGCCTGGCCAACATAGTGAAACCCTGTCTCTACTAAAAATTCAAAAATTAGCTGGCAATGGTGGCAGATAGCCTGTAGTTCCAGCTACTTGGGAGGCCAAGGCAGGAGAATCACTTGAACCCAGGAGGCAGAGGTTGCAGTGAGCTGAGATCGCGCCACTGCACTCCAACTTAGGCAACAGAGTGAGACTTCATCTCAAAAAAATAAATTAATTGGCAGGGCACAGGGGCTCACCCCTGTAATCCCAGCACTTCGGGAGGCCAAGGTGGGCCAATCACGAGGTCAAGAGATCGAGACCATCCCGGCCAACATGGTGAAACCCCATCTCTACTAAAAATACAAAAATTAGCTGGGCGTGGTGGTGGGCGCCTGTAGTCCCAGCTACTCGGGAGGCTGAGGCAGGAGAATTGCCTGAACCCAGGAGGTGGAGGTTGCAGTGAGCCAAGATCACACCACTGCACTCCAGCCTGGGCGACAGAGCGAGACTGTGCCTCAACAACAACAACAACAAATAATAATAATTAATTAATTAAAAATAAAAATTAATTAATTAATTAAAAGCTTTCACTGTAGCCAAACATTTTTAAGTCCCACCAATGCCTTTCTTACTTCATGATGGATTCTCATTTTCTGGGGTCTGACGAGGTCCCAGACACCCTCCAACACAGCTTCCTCCCAGCTCTCAGATACAAGTATTAAAGCCCAAAAGAATCACTCTCCTGAGAAAAAGGTTAAAACTGCTACGTTACCTACCAGTCATTTTTCTCCCTTTCTAACTCCCAATCCTCAGTTTCCTCTTTTCTGGATCATCTCAAAAGGGAGTGACTTAGATATATCTAAGTAAAAAAATTCTACCGATTCTGAAAGACTATATAAAAGTAAATTTAATATAATCAACTGAAATTTCACATAAAGGAAAATGGTGCAGGGGTAGGGAGAGAACACCAAATGGAGTAGCTAGTTTCATATTCAGGTAAAGGATTTTTCCATACTTCACAACACCTTTAGAATTAAAACAGCATAGCACCTGAATTAAGCACTCTGGTGGCTGGCAGTCAATGCTAATTAGTAATGACATGCTTAGACTTATCAGGTGGTCCATAGTCTATACCAATAATGAAATCTAACTCACTCCAAATGCTCTTGACCAAAGTAAAAGCATTCCTTTGGCAGGTGGCAGAAGGGATGATGAGTCAGGAAGAAATACTCAACACTGGCCAGAGGCCTCAAGGAATCACCAGTAAGAACAAGAAAATTAAAAGAACCAATTGAAGAAACTAACAAAGAACAATGTGCCTATTTTACTCAATTGCTGTAAGCATGAAATCTATACTTACAGTGACCATGAATCACAAAATCTGTAAAGCACCAATAAGGCCATTAATATAGTGAGGCTCATAAAAGTGTCTCAAAAACTGAACTACTTAAACAAGAAAAATGCTAAATTTAATTATGCCAAGTGGTAACAAATCATTCAGTGTTTTACATCTAACAGTAAAAATAACAGCAACACCAATTAGAAACCACCTCTGTGCTCTATATAATAAGTTTTACTTGTTTCTCATGAATGGCATGGATATTGATATAAATTCATTCAACAAACACTGAGGCTTATTATAAGACAAATATGGTGGTAGTTACTTTGAATACAAGAAGAAAGAGCCATCTCTATACTCAAGATCAGTCTAACAAGAGACAAATACATAAACAAATAATTGCAATAGAGTCTAACAAGTGCTACAAGAAGAAATAAAGACAATCTGGGTCACAGCAGTGTGGTAAAGAAGAGCCTGATGAGGGGGCAGAGTGGCAGCATAGGGAAGAGTGAAGTTAAAAACGTTCAAGAAGGATTTCACACCTCACATTTCTTAATATAGTACTTTATTTACCTTACAAAGCAATACAATGCATGTGAAAGAAGATGACCTGTCCCTCACACTTTTGGAACAGTCAAATGGGTTATTTCGTAGACGAGAATTTAAAAGCTAAGAACAGGCCAGGCACAGTGGCTTCTGCCTGGAATCTCAACACTTTAGGAGGCTGAAGTGGGAGGATCCCTTGAGGTCAGGAGTTGGAGAACAGACTGGGCAAGATGGCAAGACTCCGTCTCTACAAAAAAATTTAAAAATTAGCTGGGTGCCAGGCGCGGTGGCTCACGCCTGTAATCCCAGCACTTTGGGAGGCCGAGAATAGTGGATCACGAGGTCAGGAGATCGAGACCATCCTGGCTAGCATGGTGAAACCCCATCTCTACTAAAAAAAAAAAAATACAAAAAAAATTAGCTGGGCGTGGTGGCAGGCACCTGTAGTCCCAGCTACTTGGGAGGCTGAGGTGGGAGAATTGTGTGAACCCAGGAGGTGGAGCTTGCAATGAGCCAAGATCGTGCCACTGCGCTCCAGCCTGGGCCACAGAGCGAGACTCCGTCTCAAAAAAAAAAAATCGCTGGGCATGGTGGTACACATCTGTAGTCCCAGCTACTCAGGAGGCTGAGGCACAAGGATCTCCTAAGCCCAGGAATTCAAGGTAGCAGTGAGCTATGATGGTGCCACTGCACTCCAGCCTGAGCAACAAAGTAAAACCTCATCTCTAAATTAAAATTATTAATTAATTAATTATAAAGCTGAGACTAGATAAATAAGTTCACCAACAATCAAAGTCATCTTTGGAGCAACACCCCCAAATCTTCCAACTCCTAATTCCATATTCCTTCTATGAAGACATCACCCCATTCCGTCTGACTGGCTACCAAAAGAGGCTATCCATTATATATCCTATTTTGGCTCATTTCCTAACTCACGCTCTCCATTAGAAAAAGATGTGCAAGAGAGAAACACATTTAAATAGATTGAAATGGACTCAATGTGTGTTTAAATCAAATTTCATTAAGTTGCCAGTTAATTTCAGAGACTCAAACTTAAAACATTTACATGTAATAGTGAATTTTCCTTATTAATGTTTAATACCATAATAGCTAGTACTTATCAACCATTTATTAATCATAACAACAACTCTATAAACCATTTTAGAGACAAATAATCACAGGCACAGAGACCTTTGTGAAGTATAGGTTGGTGCAAAAGTAATCGTGGTCTTTGCCATTACTTTCAATGCTCAAATCAGTGCAAATCCATTACTACCGGAAGAGAAATGAGTCAAATAATTCATCTCCATTACTTTCAATGGCAAAGACCATGACTACTTTTGCACCAACCTACACTTAGTTATGCCAAGTATACTAATTTGAAAGTTACCAAGTTTTTCAGATAGTTGAGTTGGTCAGTGTCTTTCAGATCCAGATGAGACTCAAAAATGGGGGGGGCAACAATGTCAAGACAAAGCAAAAGAACATTACACTTTCAGATCAAGAGCTAAAAATAAGGTAAAATACCCTTCCTAGTATATTCTCTGTAGAAAGAACACAAATAATTTATAAGGAGAAGCTTCTGTAGATGAGGAAAGATAATCAAGATAAATTATATTTAAGGTACATAAATTGTTTTCCTTCTACGGAATTTTAATTTTTTTTTTTTTTTTGAGACAGAATCTCGCTCTGTCGCCCAGGCTGGAGTGCAGTGGCGCGATCTCGGCTCACTGCAAGCTCCGCCTCCCGGGTTCACGCCATTCTCCTGCCTCAGCCGCCCCAGCAGCTGGGACTACAGACGCCCGCCACCACGCGCGGCTAATTTTTTTTTTTTTTTTTTGTATTTTTAGTAGAGACGGGGTTTCACCATGTTAGCCAGGATGGTCTCCATCTCCTGACCTCGC
>NC_045438.1:147964260-148011430 GCF_002776525.5 Piliocolobus tephrosceles
TTTTGAGACAGAATCTCGCTCTGTCGCCCAGGCTGGAGTGCAGTGGCGCGATCTCGGCTCACTGCAAGCTCCGCCTCCCGGGTTCACGCCATTCTCCTGCCTCAGCCGCCCCAGCAGCTGGGACTACAGACGCCCGCCACCACGCGCGGCTAATTTTTTTTTTTTTTTTTTTGTATTTTTAGTAGAGACGGGGTTTCACCATGTTAGCCAGGATGGTCTCCATCTCCTGACCTCGTGATACGCCCACCTCGGCTTCCCAAAGTGCTGGGATTACAGGCGTGAGCCACCGCGTCCGGCAAAATTTTTTTAAACATTTGAATTCTCCCATCTGTTTTAGGCCTTGGTCTCTGTTACCTTAAGGCCCTGAATTTATGAACCACATATAGTATTTTCCTACCATGGGAATTTTTAGATGCATAACCCTCAAAGTTTAGGGAATAGAAAAATAGATGCAATAAAGTAAAAACTGCCAATGATGTCTAGTTTTCACTCTTGTAATATTTTCTCACTCGTATTAAACAAAAATCAAGAAAAAAAATCAAAAGATGTTAATAAGCCCTTGCTTAATAAAACCAATGACCCAACTCTCTTTCCTAATTAAAAGCTCACAGTACTTGGAGCACTTACTATTTTCAATGAATGTTCAGACATAAAGTCTTATTAAAATTATGTATATTTTATAATTTCCTCCATTACTGATACATGCTTAAAGAAACTGATTCTGAGATATATTTTTCTTGTTCTTTTTCAGTTCTTGACACAGACTAGTGAGTGGCACTATGGACTAACAAGCATATTCAACCAACACGAATGATTGAAATTAACAAGCTATAACATATTAACATATCTAGGCCACAAAGAAGGGTCATGAGGTAAGATCATCAGCATAAATTAGCACTTATTACAAGGCATCTAAAGGAACCAGAGAAAATCTGCATGATAGATCTTTCTTTCGTAACGAATATATAATGCTATTTGGTTGCCTTTCTTTTAATCACAAGTATTATTTGGAGGGAAAATACTCGTAGTCTAATATCACATTTTACTACCTACTCAAAACTGATATTATGGACAGCCAAGGTATGTATGGGGTTGGAGGGGGAAGTGTGTTAAAACCATTTTTGGGACACTTAGCTATCTTTGTCCATTTGTCCAGAAACAAAGGGGTTTTTTAAAAATAAAAAAATCACTGAGTGCATTTTTGCTTTTTCTAATTTTCCCACAAAAATCTGAAGGCATTTAATCATTTCGGAAAAAAGCCTTCGTTATTTACCAAACCCACAGAATTATACATCTACTAAAAGAGGTGAAATAGCAGTTCAGTTTGTTAATAAAGCCCTATTTTTTCATCTCTACAATAAGAATATCCTAAGACTACGCCCTCTGGGGTATTAAAGTGTCACAGTATCTTCTTTTTATTTTTTATACTACTCATAGCTCACAGAACCACTGTCACATACTGGAAGAAAATATCTACATGATAGTCTTTAGCTACTGGAACTGTTGCTGAATAATCAAATCCTCCTGTAATTATGCATTTTTAAACAATTCAGACAAATCGCATATGTATCATATTACTAACATCAACAAACCCTGCTAGAAGAGTGAACATTTAAATATAAGCACATATACTCCCATGAACATAAAAACAAACCTCTAACTGCCAACTGTGTCTTCACTTCCCCCAAGCTATATACATTTAGTAACTGAGACAGTCATTTCAGAGTTAGGAGGATGGGTTTTTAACGGAAAAAAAAAAATGTAAACTCTTTCTATCCAAGGCATGGTACCCTAAAAAGTGATTTTCAGAGAGAAATACTAACTGAAACATACAAATTATATTGGTTCAAAATAGTCCCTACTTTTAAGTAAAGGAAACAGTAGAAGCACAAACAGTAGAAACACACCTGAAATTATTGTATCTTAGACTTCTGAACTTACCCCCACAACAAAAGTAAAAAATTTTATAATAGCAATGGAACTGTCTTGTGCTTTTTCACCCCTGTAAAAATCACTGACATATGCTGTTAAAAAAAAAAAAAAAAACTATAGATAGCTTTGATGGGATAAAAAAAAAAAATCCTACTTGGATTCCCTTTCTAGGTCATAAACTACATTGGATGTAATAGACTCTATAAATGAACAATCAGGAGGTTTCCATCTAACTGTATGGGAAGTGTGTCCACCACATCCTGTTATATAAATAATCCTCAATTCAAGTCAAATTCATATTATCTAATTTTTGCATTTCTCACCTAGAGAGGCTCTTCATAGGACCTGGACCTAGATTCTCCTCTCATCACACAACTGCAAGTACGAAATTCAAGCAATGAAAGGTTTCGCTACATTTTCAAAGATACTTTTAAGATAAAATAACTTTCCAAAATGAATAAACCTGGGCAGTGTGACCTAAAAGTCACATAAATAATTTACTTATGGCTGTTATGTTTTAATCACTGGACTGTTTTTAGAGGCTTAAAAAATTTAATGGTTTTTGTTATACAAAAGCAACTAGGTTTTCCATGAAACATTAGCTGTCACATTAATACAAGGTTTTACCGTTAATTACAATGGATTACACAGGAGTTTATATCTACAAAATGATTGTTAAATACCTTAATTTCCAAACCATTTCAAAATAAAAATGAAACCTGGTCCTAGTAAACTTTATGTGAATTAAAAATCCATTTACAAAACAGAAAATTAAATGTAAAAAATATAACCTCAATTTAAAACATTTGTAGATAAAACATTCAACACACTTTTTCATCAAAAAAAGCAAATTAAAATATTAAACATAGGTAAACAGTGCCATCTTTTGGTAAATTTAGGAACTGAGCTAAATTGTACAAAAACATCTTTAACAGATCAAAGGTGAGTAGAGCAAAGAATTCAAAAACCATCAGTTTATCATTTTATAACATTTAAGCTTTATAAATATATTAGCTTTTTTGGAGATGGGGTCTTGCTGTGTTGCACAGGACAGACTCAAATTCCTGGCCTCAGGTAATTCACCTGTCTCAGCCTCCTGAGTAGCTAGCATTACAGGCACAAGTGCCAAGCAGGATATTTTTAAACTAAATATTTCCAAAAACATATTACCTCACATTTGTTTTCACTTCAATTTCATGAGATTAACAGAGCATCATTACATTTTAAAGACACTGAGGCTCAGAACATTTTAATAACTGATCCCAAAATCCTTCAGTTAAAAATGATTGAGCCATCACTGGCTTAAAATTGCTCGTTTTTAAATTCCAACATTAATTCATTAAGCTTAGATAACGAACCAAGTTATATAATTATTCTGTCTTACAAGTAATGAACAAATTTTTATATTAGGTAAGATTCTGTAAAAATCATTTTATTGTTTTTAGTATTTTTGGTATACATTTGGCAAGGAAAAGATACTTATGTTTATTAAATGAAGAATGCACACTGACTACATTCACACGGCTGCTTACACTTCACAAATGCAAAAACTTTTAATCTAATATAGTATTCTTCATATCTCTACGTTAATTAAAGAAAAAAAAGCCATTGCTGGTTAGGTGTGGTGGCTCATGCCTGTAATCCCAATGACTAGGGAATTCGAGATGGGATGATCAGTTGAGGTCAGGAGTTCAAGACCAGACTGGGCAACAAAGTGAGACATCATCTCTATAAAACTAAAAAAAACTTAACAAAAATATTTTTAAAAGCTCTTGTTTATGGCTTGCACGTGATTTTATACCACAATATAAAAAGCCATTACAAATGAAATGGAAATGATACGCTTCAAATAATCTCCCTAAAGCTTCTCTGGCTTAATTTTTATCTTAGATGTGTCCATATACCATTTTCAATGTCTTCCACTTTTGTATCGTTCAATGATTTTCTGAATAGTTTTATTAAACCATAACATTTATTCCAGAACACTCTCACAGTTCCTTCATTTTTGTAAGCTAGCTAATAATGAACTTTCTCATGGAGAGAAAAAAATATTCTCAATGATCTATCCTTATCTTTGATTCACTTGCTACTAGGAATTTTACTCGAACTGCAATCATTAAATAGTTCTTTACAGAGCAGACTTGAAGATCATGGTTAAAACACAATTATACCATCTTAAATCATACAGCAATTCAATTAAAAAGAGTTATCAGAAAAAAGACAAGTCAATAAGATCACCAAAAAGGCTACTGAAAACACTGCTGAAGGAGTGAAAGCAGAGAAAAGAGCCAATCGGATGAGCCATAAGCACTACATCTTCTGTGAAATGGAACTAGGTGACCGAAAACAATTAGACACTAACTCAGAAATGTAGTTGGTTCACCCATTAGGCCTTACCTCCTGTCTACTGTATATTCAAGAAAAAGCACCCTATAGGACATGAGAATTGATAAACTTAGCTGTCTCCAAGTATGATTTGCTGGGAAAGATTGAAATAACATGCTAACAATGAAATTTTTTTTTTTTTTAAATGGAGTCTCACTCTATTGCCCAGGCTGGAGTGTAGTGGCATGATCTCGGCTCACTGCAACCTCCACCTTCCAGGTTCAAGCGATTCTCCTGCCTCAGCCTCCCGAGTAGCTGGGATTACAGGCGCCCACCACCATAGCCGATTAATTATTTTGTATTTTAGTAGGGACAAGGTTGCACCATGTTGGCCAGGCTGGTCTGGAACTCCTGACCTCAAATGATCCGCCCACCTCAGCCTAGGATTACAGGCATAAGCCACCAAGCCTGACCAACAGTGAATTTTTTGATGGATTTAATTTCACCCCCAGGCTCTCCTTTTCTCATCTTTAGTAGGGCTGGATGCTGTTTACCCTCAAGAGTAAATAGCATTCCAGATGTTCTCTAGAAACTCTAAATTTCCTTCCCTTATTTCTGAGGGGATGGAAATCCCATTTTGAAGGCCCTTATTTTTATTTCTCTCTTCATTATTCCATGAGTAGAAAGGAAAAAAAGAGAATGCCACTTTCATTCCCACCCTTACAATATGCCTCTTTACCAACCGTTGCAAATAACTCAAGTGAATACAAGTAATACTCCAAGATCATTTCTCTCTGCGAGGGCACAGGAACACACACAAATAAATGGAAATATATGTAACCATATTTTATTAAGTTTGAATGAACATCAAAATTTCTAATACTGAATCCAATCCCATTAAATTGAAAGCAATTACTGCTTCCAATTGAATAAGATTGGATTAAATTAGATTTCTGATTCAATATAATTTGTAGTGTCCATGACAGGAAAAGTGATAGTATAAGGATCTTACCCAAGACATGTCAAGACTATGCAGCCCGGACTTGACAGCCACCTAAATAGAATTCTACTGAAAAACTCAGGGGATTCCCACACACACCACATTTATCTAACCTTTGGAATATAATTTAATTTTTATTCTAACTTAAAGATAAAAAGAATAAAATTACTTCTATACATTATATTCAAGAAATATACTTGTTTTTACTTGTTCACTAATGCACACACACAAAAAAAAAAACACCTGAATTACTTTGTGCAAGGTATATCTAATAATAATTATAATAATAAAACACAAAGTTAACCACTTTACATATACTGATTCATTTAATCCTCAGAAAGGACTACCATTGTCATCCTCATTTAATAAGGACGCTAAGACACAGAGATATTATCAAAGTTATATAGCTAATAAATGGTGGTAGTTGGTTTTACAGTCTGCCTTAATATCATAGCTGGCTACAGTCCTCCCTCCCTCCCTCCCTCCCTTCCTTCCTTCCTTCCTTCATTTTTGAGATGGAGTCTTGCTCTGTCACCCAGGCTGGAGTGCAGTGGTGTGATCTCAGCTCACTGCAACCTCCACCTCCCAGGTTCAAGTGATTCTCATGCCTCAGTCTCCCGAGTAGCTGGAATTACAGGGATGCGTCACCAAGCCCGGCTAATTTTTGTTTAGTAGAGATTGGGTTTCGCCATGTTGGCCAGGCTGGTCTCAAACTCCTGACCTCCGGTGATCCGCCCACCTCGGCCTCCCAAAGTGCTGGGATTATGAGCATGAGCCACTGCACCCAGCCGACAGTCTGTTCTCAATAACTAAGCAACAGTGTCTCTGACATGTCAAAGGTAAAGATGAGTAAGACAGGAAGAACTCACACATCATAAAAAAGAAAATGTAAACCAGTTAAATTATCTTAACACAGGAACTAGCTGAGATGTCACTCTAAGCCAGCAGAAATAAGCTAATGGCAGCAGTGCTAAGCAGAGCTGCATTTTATGCAAGGAGTTTGAATCTAAAATGATCAGATTAGGTAAAAATCATGCATAGCCACAACTCTTGCCAAAAAAGTCCTTAATCAATCATAAAAATAATATACACATGGATTAGCGTACATAACACTTTAGAAGTTCTTAGAAACTCAAATTTGAGAATGACCAAGCTACGATGAAGAAGAGGTAAAAGCAAAGTGTCTGAAAATCCTGAGTGAGACATTAAAACCATTTCCCCCTTAACCATCAAACGCATGCTGGTAAAGTAGGAATTGGTGGGAAATTTTTAAATGCAGTAGTTTACTACATTCTGTTTTATTATTAAGCCTCTTTAACTATATTATATGTTAATAGACTTGAAGATTAATAAGCTATACAAGTTGCATACTATGCAAAGGTTAGTTTTTAGTAAGTATGAAAGCAATGTAGTATTAAAGGTAACAAATGTTTGTTCTCAAATTCAAAAACTCCCACCTGCATATGCTCCTATGGACAAATAGGACAACAACCAGATTCTAGGACAAGCACAGTCAGGGCCACAGAACAATGAACGTGTCAAGCAGTAAGCCAATGACTAAATAATGTCACATCTGTTATCCAGCAAACATATTGTAGACGGGTATCTGTACAAGATCATACTGCCTCTGAAAGGGTCAATTTGTCCAATTTTTACATAAATACTGCTAAAAAGTTTTTTAAAAAATCAATTAGAAAAAAGAAAGTGTAAACTAATTTAATGACATCTAATAATTGTAATAGAAGAACATTTGTAACATGAAATTCACTTTTCAGATGTAATAGTGTAACTGCAGTGATCATGTAATGCAATATTGCCATCTCTTGTCCAATAGCTAAAAATACATCATGTCTTTAATCAAAACACATGACAATTTTAAATTGCAGGCCAAAAAGAGCCAACATTACATGTTCAATTGTTAACATCTCGGAAGTTTTTTCTCCCCAAAATTAAAGAAGATAATACTAAAAACAGATTTTTAAATGAAGCTTTCATGGTAATTTATCATCTGCCCATTTTCTTAAAAAAGAAAATTAATATTTAAACACAGGCTACTTCTAAATGAATTATCCCAAAAATATTTCACAAATCTCTAAGGGTGATGGGAATTATTAAGCAATTAAGCAAATGTCAAGTTTCTGAAAATCTGGGTATATGTTTATCTGTCTCATGAAAATTCTAAAATATTATAAATATAAAATATTTTAAGTTCAATACCACAATGCCAGTAATTCTGAAAAGACTAGGCATCTTAACACACTTCAGCACTCCATAGCAATTTATTCACAAAAATTAATACAATTACACTTGAATTTTGAAGTATTATTTCTTACATGCTACAAGAACTGCAAACCAGACATTTAGTGACCTGAAAAGGTCAGGCCAAAGGTTGAACAGGATGAAAAATGATCTTTAAGTTCACAAGAAAGACAACAAAAAGATTAACTTTTCCCACATCTTTACTAGCAGCAAAATTGAGAACAAGAACTTATAAATATTATCAAAATAATTGCCATGAGAGTTACTAACTTTTACTGGACATTCATTTTGGACACAATACCAGGGTAAGAAAAACTAAGACTTGGAACCAAACATTTTAGAATTCACAACAGTGAACGAGATTTTTCCTTAATCCCTTTAGAAGGTGAAGATTCTAATCAACCATACAAGCTCACTCTCAAACATAAGAAAAATATTGCTTGAAAAACTTTTTAAGGTTGACACTATTTGATTTGTGTAAATAACATAAATTTAGCACAAAATCAAAATTAATACCACATAGTAGTCTGTTGGTTCAAAAATATTTAGTTTTGTGATTCATAAAATAATAATACAAAAGAAATCACTGGGCCAAGATGGAAAAATATCAGAAACTAAGTACTTCTGTGCTCCATTTTAAAAAGAAAAGAAATAGAATGTAGAGATCAGAAAAATCATCATGCAACTATTGTGTAACACAGTAATGAGTATTAAACCTCCTTTTAAAATATATTAAGGGCCGGGCACGGTGGCTCTTGCCTGAAGTCCCAGCACTTTGGGAGGCCGAGGCAGGTGGATTGGTTGAGCTCAGGAGTTCAAGACCAGTCTGGGAAACACGGTGAAACCCTGCCTCTACCACAAATACAAAAAATTGTATTTTTAAACTATAATAAAACACCATTCTGTAATGTTATATTCCACTAAAGCACTGTAAAACTTACACAAAATTCTCAACATATACAACTTAAGCTGTAGGAATTTGAACAGAGAATCCTATTCAGTTTTTATAATATAAAACATAATTCCATATGTTATGGAAAGCCATTTTCTTCCATTTCTCAGTCACCTTGGACTCATTTGAAAATAAAGACAACCTCCTTATAAAATCTTAGGGGTATAGGTAAGTTATTCTTGGTAAATCTAATGCATACTTAAGGCGTTTCAAATTTTTAAAGCAAAATGTATAGAAAAGACATTGGTCACAATATGCCAATTAATCTATACAATATCCTTACTACAGTGCTGTACTTAAGAAATGTATATATAGGCCGGGCGCGGTGGCTCAAGCCTGTAATCCCAGCACTTTGGGAGGCCGAGACGGGCGGATCATGAGGTCAGGAGATCGAGACCATCCTGGCTAACACGGTGAAACCCCGTCTCTACTAAAAATACAAAAAACTAGCCGGGCGAGGTGGCGGGCGCCTGTAGTCCCAGCTACTCCGGAGGCTGAGGCAGGAGAATGGCGTGAACCCGGGAGGCGGAGCTTGCAGTGAGCTGAGATCCGGCCACTGCACTCCAGCCCAGGAGACACAGCAAGACTCCGTCTCAAAAAAAAAAAAAAAAAGAAATGTATATATTTGGCTCCATTTTCAGTGACATAATATCATAACACTTCTACAAGATATATTTATCCCTGGGCCACATAAGCAACAGTGATAGTTTTCCAGAAAGTTATGCATAACATATGGCAATGAATCATATGTATCAATGGCCTTTCCAATGGTAGCATTTTTAAGACCCTAGTATATAAATGGTTTTTCAATTAGATTTGTCCACATCCTTCCAAAGGATGCACTCATTAATACACACACTTTGCACACACGGAGCAAACAACATGCCCTAATTCTCTTAGGTCGACTTTTCTTCCACTCTTCAATGCAATTTCCTCTCTTAAAAATGTATTTTAACACCCTTAAATTGCTGCTCATCTTCCACAACTTTGACCAATACATCCTTGACCTTGTCACCATTACCAATCTATTTCCCTCAACAACATGGAAACGTGGTGTGATGAACAAACCTTCTTAACTCAATTCCTTCTTAGATTACAAAGGGATTTTTCCTGGCCCAGGCTAGCCATTCCAGAATTCCAAGTATAGGATTCCCAAATTTCATTCACCTATAACACAGGTCAGATCGAAAAGAGTCTGTCTAGTTCATGCATTTACTGTTTCGACCCCAATTGTTTATTAGAAGGACCACACTGCCATGTGCCCAGAAATCTCATTTTACATTTAGATATCTCCAAATTAATTTATCACCCCAAATCCTAACATTGTGAACTGTTTTATTTTTGCTGTCTGGGCAGATAACAGGTAGGGAAGCTACCAAACCTGTTTAAGATTTCTATCTCCCCCTCCTTGAAAGGTAAGTCCCTTGGAGAGAACTGATACAAAGAATACAGCTCGGTGATCCAATAACCACTGTCATCCCTGCAACAATTGGTACTTCACTTTTATTTTGTTGGGAGTTACCCCTTAAAAAATGTCTACTTCTACTACCTACACGCTATCAGATCCTCACACAAAGGCAGCTTTGAATAAAATTCTCTCAACTTTCTACATGAAATAATAGTGGCCAAAATGAGTAGAAAAATATTAGAACTTAATAATCTCAGTTCATGCAAATAACCTAACATAAGCACATTTCCACAGGAAGAAAAGGTGAGAGTGAATTACTGGCAAGTTAAGGATGTACCTTTTTTTTTTTTTTTTTTTTTTTGAGACAGAGTCTCACTCACTCTGTTACCCAAGCTGGAGTGCAGTGGTGCGATCACAGCTCACTGCAACCTCGCTTCCCAAGTTCAAGCAATTCTCATGCCTCAGCCTCCTGAGTAGCTGGAATTACCGGCATGCACCACCACTCCTGGCTAATTTTTGTATTTTTAGTAGAGATGGGTTTTTACCATGTTGGCCAGGCTGGTCTCAAACTCCTGACCTCAGGTGATCCTCCCGCCTCAGCCTCCCAAAGGGCTCAGATTAGAGGCATGAGCCACCGTGCCCAGACATGTTAAGGATGTACTTTTAAATAACGATCTTGAGACTACAGTTCTGCAGTACATAAAACATACATATATATATATATAGTAAAATCTTGGAAAATTATCTGAAAATATCCACAAGGACATTTTACAGATCAGCAGAAATAGTTTATATTTTAATGTACGAAATGTTTTGTTTCTTTGTATACAATTCTATGTTTAACTTCCAAGCCCTAGAATAATGCTAAGATTCAACTATATCTATAAGCTGATGGTCATACCTTGCATTACAGATACTGCACATGATCAGACTACAATTTACTTGCACTATAATTCCAGATGGACTTCAGAACCTTAAGATATTAACAACAGACATCCTCTCTGGCTAGAGAATAAAGAATTTCGGCAAGAAAACCCTGGGTTACATTTTTTAAAAGTTCTATTCAATATATAACTAAACACTGTAAATACTTATTACTTATACATATAATTTTAAGTCAGAAATCTTAATGCCAGGATTTTTTTATTTTTTTAAATTTTTTTTTGAGATGGAGACTTTTTCTGTTGCCCAGGCTGGAGTGCAGTGGCGCGATCTCAGCTCAATGCAAGCTCCGCCTCTCTGGTTCACGCCATTCTCCTGCCTCAGCCTCCTGAGTAGCTGGGACTACAGGCGCCCGCCACCAGGCCCGGCTAATTTTTTTTGTAGTTTTAGTAGAGACAGGGTTTCACCATGTTAGCCAGGATGGTCTTGATCTCCTGATCTCATGATCTGCCCACCTCAGCGTCCCAAAGTGCTGGGATTACAGGTGTGAGCCACCACGCCTGGCCTATGTCAGGATGTTTTTAAATAATTTTTGTAAGGCCTAAGTTAACATTTTGTTCTTCCTTTATCTTCAGGTACAAGCTTTATAAAATTAGCAGATCTAAAGATATGTTACAAACTGTAAGACACTATATAAATGTGAATAATCATGGTGATGGTAAAGGAGCAAGAAAGCTAGATTAAAGAGTTATGTGTAGAAAGTATAACAGCCTATATTAGTTGATGATTCTTTCACTGAATTCCACTAGAAGTTCCAAAAATATCCTATTGAGGTTCCACTGGGTCAATGACTTTATACTTATGATTAAGGAGGTAGGAATGGACCAGGTAGCACTCTGCTGACACTATCTACAACTGAAGAAACAGCTTACTTTCTTCTTTTTTTTTTTTTTTTTTTTTTTGAGATGAAGTTTCGGTCTTGTTGCCCAAGCTAGAGTGCAGCCTCTGTCCCCCAGGTTCTTCTCCTGCCTCAGTCTCCCTAGTAGCTGGGATTACAAGCATGCTCTATCATACCAGGCTAATTTTTGTATTTTTAGTAGACACAGGGTTTCACCATGTTGGCCAGGCTGGTCTCGAACTCCTGACCTCAGGAGATCCACCTGCCTAGGCCGCCTAAAGTACAGAGATTATAGGCGTGAGCCACCACGCCCAGCCAAGAAACAGCTTACTTTCAAATCCCAACTCAGCACTGAAATTAACAAATGGAGCATGTTCCTGTGGTAGAGACTGCAGTGGGATACATAACCCCTCTTCCCTCCAGAAAAAAAGGAGAAAGTCTTCTAATAAGGGTTACATATTTTAAAACTCTGGCTGGGCACGATGGCTCATGCCTGTAATCCCAGCACTTTGGGAGGCCAAGGCGGGTAGATTACGAGGTAAGGAGTTTGAGACCAGCCTGACCAACATGGTGAAACTCTGTCTCTACTAAAAATTCAAAAATTAGCTGGGCATGGTAGTGCATGCCTGTAATCCCAGCTACTCAGGAGGTTGAGGCAGAATTGCTTGAACTCAGGAGGTGGAGGTTGCAGTAAGCCAAGATTGCACCACTGCACTCCAGCCTGAGCAATAGAGTGAGACTCCATCTAGGAAAATAATAAAAATAAATAAATAAATAATAAAAATAAAATAAATAAAAATAAAAAAATAAAGCAGGTCCTACCTTCGATATTACAAAAAGTGAAAGAATACATTATGAGACTAAGCATTTCCTAAAACAACTTCTAGGATTTAACATAGAATATGAAGGCCTTTCCTTTGCCAAAAATGAATAAACTTCTTGTCTGCTGGAATCCATGGCTAGTTCATTTTCATATCTTCACATCTCTTTAACACTCTACTCGATAACACATATCATGTTCACAGAATGTTTGCCAAATGAATAAACTATATACAAATATACAAAGAAACTATCAAGAATGTTAACAGCTCAGCAATTACAGCTCAGCAATTTTTAAATAACTGTTCTGAAAATGTGGGCATCCAGGCTAAACACTCTATTCTGACTTAGGTAAGCATGTCCACAAACATTTCATACACATAACACCATTATTCTTGAGTGTTTATGAACTACAGCCTCAGTCAATGGTCTTTGGATGGACGTTTTTTTCCAACTAACCAAAAAGCACATACAATATTCATTCACACCAGGTGTGGCTGCAAACTAAACATAACACAGCTGTATCTAACACAGCTGTATCTAAATGAGGACTGTTCCCAAAGCAGTCACCTTGGAAGCCTATATACCTTTATTCCACTATTGGGCTAGGGAATGGTTACGAATTCTTTAACAAGATTGTGTAAGAATTGTGAGGTGCTGAAGAGATCCAAAAAGTGTAAGAATCACAGCTACTCTTTCAGAACTCTTTCAGAACTGTCTTTAGAATCACTTAAACAAAATTTATTTTCAACTAAAACAGCATTGTTCAACATCATAGCACATATCTTATTCACCAGATTTGGCCTCACATGACCTGTGGCCATTTTCTAATACTAAATGTATTCTCAAGATATGAAGATTTGCCACCAATGAGGACACTGAAAATCATTTACCAACATCTCCCAAAGAAATAATACAAAAACAATAATTATTACTGGAAAAAAAAAGTTTAATCTATAAAAACTGCCTACTTGGAGAACACATTCATTTCTTTAAAAAGCCATGGTGCTCACAGGAAAGTTTAACTGCTTCCCAAGATACTAATCTAATGATATCACACATCCATGTACCCACAATACAAGTAATTGTTCTGAGTTTTAGGGGCTAACATCATTTCTCCTCAGTAGGTTTTATTCCTTAAATGAGAGACAAGCAGGCACGATTTTGTAATAGTTTATTTAAAAGCTGGCTGAACACAGTGGCTCATGCCTGTAATCCCAGCACTTTGGGAGGCCAAAGTAGGCAGATCACTTGAGGCCAGGAGTTAGAGACCAGTCTGGCCAACATGGCAAAACCCCATCGCTACTAAAAATACAAAAATTAGTCAGCCATGGTACCACACACTGGGATCACAGCTGTGATCCCAGCTACTCAGGAGGCTGAGGCAGGAGCATCACTTGAACCCAGAAGGCAGAGGTTGCAGTGAGCCAAGATGATGCTACTGCCCTCTGGCCTGGGCGGCAGAGTGAGACTACGTCACAAAAAAGTTATGAGCCACCTTTTTCTTCAAAATAAAAAAGGGTTTGAAAAGAGGCAATGAACAACAGCGAACTGCTCTGACAGTTCGCTTTATGAAGTTGTTGTTTTTGTTTGTTTTTTGAGACAGAGTCTCACTCTGTCACCCAGGCTGGAATGCACTGGGGCAATCTCAGCTCATGGCAACCTCTGCCTCCCGGGTTCAAGCAATTCTCCTGCCTCAGCCTCCCAAGTAGCTGGGATTACAGGCATGTGCCACCACACCTGGCTAATTTCTGTATTTTTAGTAGAGATGGGGTTTTGCCATTTTAGCCAGGATGATCTCAAACTCGTGATCTCAGGTGATCTGTCCCCCTTCAGCCTCCCAAGTGCTGGGATTATGGGCATGAGCCACCACACCTAGCCTTATGAAGTTTTAATACAGAATAATTATATCCTGAATTTATATATTTAAAAGCGGCAATTTCAAATATATACCCACATAATCTTTCTTCCCCAAATAGTAAAAATATCTATGACTACTGAGAAATAATTTTGATAACATTAATCTGCATTCTGTTTTCAATAATCTCTATATATATTATACATAATCTATATTTTATACCTATTTTATATTATACATTTAATATTTTAGGTTTCCATTTGACTAACAAAAACATTATCAATAAGTAAGCCATAATAAACTTTATAAAGTCTCATTATTCCATAGTAATGAAAGTGACTACTGGCATAGGTAATCCAGAAGTCATTCATGTCAAATCTTTAAATATAAAACCTGTAGAGATTTCCTTCTCAAATGTCTTATCAAAGCTAATTCTGTTTATATTTCCTGGGCTTATAGCACCTAGACTAATGAAGAACGTATTCCCCATAGTCTGCTGCATGCAAGCCAGGCTGGAATTAACAACTATGGATTTCTAAAGTAGGAACAATCAATAGTTTATAAAATTAATACAAATATATATAATACAATATATAAAAGTAACAGACTATGCTACATTAGCAAAAACATTTTCACATTCAAGTAATTACTTCCTTATTTTCTCTTTTTAACTATTCCCAAATAAGAAACAAAATTAGGTGTATATAAAACCTAATATTCTTGTATAAACATACCAGGACTGTTATTTTATATAGACGAGTACTGTTACACCACCAAACACACACTGCTAATGAATTAAAATTTAATTAAAATGTATTAAATATTTAATATGACATAGAAAAAGTTAATATCTGATTTTCCTTAATGTTTTAGGAAATTAATCTTAGGGACTTTTTTTTTTTTTTTGAGATAGGATCTTGCTCTGTTGCCCAGGCTGAAGTGCAGTGCACGATCACAGCTCACTGCAGCCTCTACCTCTCAGGTTCAAGCGATGCTACCACGTCATCCTCTCAACTAGCTGGGACTACGAGGTGAAGACCAACACGCCTGGCTACTTTTTAAATATTTTTGCAGGGCCAGGGTCTCGCTATGTTGCCAACACTAGTCTTAAACTCCTGGGCTCAAGTGACCCTCCCACCCTCTCACCTCGGCCTCCAAAGTGCTGGAGTTGCAGCAGGCATGAGCCAACACACCTAGCCTTTTTTAAGTTTTATTTTACTTTTTTTTCTGAGGGTATTTTCTTAGCCAGGCACATGACTACAGTCCCAGCTACTAGGAAGGCTGAGGTAGAAGGACCACTTGAGCCCAGGAGCTTGGGGCCAGCCTGGGCAAACATAGTGAGGCCCATCTCAAAAATAAATAAATATAAATCAATAAATAAATTCTATTTTCTCAACACTCAAACTACACCATCAGAATACGGTAAGGCAAGCCCAGGCTAAATTATACTAAAAATTACTAATGAATATAGGGAAGTAATTCTGAAAGCATATTTTGAGTATTTTTAACTTAAAGGGCAGAAATACTAAGACTCATTTTGCCAACTAAAGAATACATTATAAAAAAACACAAAATCAATAACATAAGATATTTTAGGCTGGATGCGGTGGCTCACGCCTGTAATCCTAGCACTTTGGGAGGCCAAGGCAGGCGGATCACCGGTCAGGAGATTGAGACCATCCTGGCTAACATAGTGAAACTCCGTCTCTACTAAAAATACAAAAAATTAGCCACACGTGGTGGCAGGCACCTGTAGTCCCAGCTACTCTGGAGACTGAGCCAGGAGAATCCCTTGAACCCGTGAAGCAGAGCTTGCAATGAGCCAAGATTGCGCCACTGCACTCCAGCCTGGATGACAGAGCAAGACTTTGTCTCAAAAAAAAAAAGACACAACCTCTCCTTTCTCAACTGTAAAGTAGGGGTGCCAATATTTCCTCCCACCCAGGGACTAAGCAACATAACATACATAAAGCACCTGGTCAGTGCCTGTCACAAAGCATTCTAATTATAGTCTCATTTAGTACACATAACAGACAGATACAGAAACAGCTACAGATGTGTGCTTATGTGTGGGTTACTATACATACATAATTCCTACTCTATCCCCCAAGAGGACATCACAGCAGCGACACCTCACGGTGGCAATGAGCAAGCATATTGACTGCCCAGATCCCCTTTTCTAAATGCCATTCTCTTAATGAAAAAAATTGGAACTCCTTGGAAAACTGGTTGCTTCCAAGGCTGGGGAAGGGAAAATATAAGGAGAGATTAGAACATTTTGTGGTTCCAGGAAATAAAGAAGTGCTCAAAAAAAAAGATGGGGACATGCTGAAAAGACACAGGAGCCAGCCCGAACAAGGTCCTAATGGCCAACAATGGAACAACAGGCAGCATAATACATAATGATAGTATCAGACTATATCCACAGGATAAAATAAATATCCATGAGTCTGTACTGATAGAAATAACTAAGATGGGCGGGCGCGGTGGCTCACACCTGTAATCCCAAGACTTTGGGAGGCCGAGGCGGGTAAATCACCTGAGATCAGGAGGTCGAGACCAGCCTGGCTACCATGGTGAAATTCCATCTCCAAAAAATACAAAAAATTAGCCTGGTGTGGTGGCACATGCCTGTAATCCCAGCTACTTGGAAGGCTGAGTCAGGAGAATCCCTTGAACCCGGGAGGCAGAGGTTACAGTGAGCCGAGATCACCAGCCTGGGCAACAAAGTAAGACTCTGTCTCAAAAAAATAATAATTAATAAATTAAGTAATTAAGATGGAGAAGACTGGACAATTCTTCCTTAGAGAAAAACTCCAATTAATAAATGTAAAGAGGAGGCTGGGCATGGTGGCTCACGCCTGTAATCCCAACACTTCAGGAGGCCGAGGCGAGTGGATCACTTGAACTCAGGAGTTCGAGACCAGCCTGGCCAACATGGTGAAACCCCATCTCTACTAAAAATACAAAAGTTAGCCAGGCGTGGTGGCGTATGCCTGTAATTCCAGCTACTCGGGAGCCTGAGGCAGAAGAATCGCTTGAACCCCGGAGGCAGAGGATGCAGTGAGCTGAGATCATGCCACTGCACTCCAGACTGGAGAAAAGAGAGACTCCATCTCAAAATACATAAATAAGTAAATAAATAAAAATGTAAAGAAAGTAACATAGCAGAAAATCACCATTAAGTAAACACCACAGTAATAACTGTTGCAGACAAGATCCACCAGTAGATACTAAAATTAACAGGCCAAAGTTTGAGAAGAAATAGGATATTTATTAGCTGTAATGAGAAAAACAGTTACTGTACTGGAGAGAAACCTAGCAGACATGGGTTAGTGTACCAGTATAAGACACACTGACATCATGACCCCGATATGACGCACTGAGAAAAATACTGTATCGTTTCTGTGCTCTCCTTGCCAAAAATCCAGAATCTCATTCTAATCATGAGAAAAAGACAAATTCAAGTTGAAGGACATTCTACATAATAATCATTTTCATCAGAAATATCAATGTAATGTTTTCTTCAGAAGTGTCAAGGTCACAGAAGACAAGAAAAAAATTAAGAAACTATCACAGATTGGAGGAAACTAAGGGGACATGAAACTAAATGTAAGGCGGGACCCAAGATTAGATCTTGGGACAGAAAAAGGAAGTTAATGGGAAAACTGGTAAAATTCAAATACGATCTACAGTTTAGATCACAGAAATGCACTAAGGTTAATTTCCCGGTTTATTAATGATATTACAACTATGTAAGATGCTAGTATCAGGGGAAGCTTGGTGATGGGCATATGTGAACTCTGTAATTTTACTACTTTTTCGAAAGTCTAAACTTATTTCAAATTAAAAAGTTTTTTTAAATATGACATCCATGGTTATCTATACAATGTGTAATAGCTATCAGTGTTTCACCTTAAAAATCATTGTCATGCTAAAATATCCTTTAACTGCTAAGCTAAAATATTTATCTCTAAAAAACTTAATTCTGAAAAATTTAATCAATAAAATATATTATAGATCTCATTACCTGTAATTTTATAGCCATAAGCAGCTAGCTGTCCAGCCATATATTCTCCATCTGAATTATTATGAGAACAACCCCATGTTCGTATCCAAATTTTCTGTATGCCTGGAATAGTGCTGTTAAGGAATCAATAAAAAAAAAAAAAAGTAAGTTTCATTGAGTGATTTTTTTTTTTGATCCAGGGTCTTGCTCTGTTGCCCAGGCTGCAGTGCAGCTGTGTGACCACGGCTCATTGCAACCTCAACCTCCCAGGCTTAAGGGATCCTCCCATCTCAGCCTCCTAAGTAGCTGGGACTATACGCATGCACCAACACACCTGTTAATTTTTTTATTTTTTGTAGAGACAGTGTCCCACTATGCTGTCCAGGCTGATCTTGAACTCCTGGGCTCAAGTGATCTTCCCACCTTGTTTCCCAAAGTGCTAGAATTACAGGCGTGAGCCACCACTACGCCCAGCCTCACTGAGTAATTTTTAAAATAAAAACCACTAGATGATTTTAACATACATTACACAAAAAACAAACTCACTACAATCCATTCAAGAGCTATTCATTAAATGCACTAACTTAACTCAAAATCTGCTGTTATATCAAAAGTCTAAAATCAAGATAAAATAACCACAGAATTCTAAGACTCTACATGAAAAATATCTCCTTTTTCTCTGAATTGTATTTTGAATTCAGACACTAACTTACTAACACTAAGTTCAACTCCTAGAAAGGTACATAAAAATTACAATAGGAAAGAAAGTGGCTCTAGCAGCAACGGCAAATAAAGAAAAGTATGTCTATTTACAAACTCCTATATACTAGTTGCAATCTTTAGCTTCCTTAAAACTTACAGATATAAATAACTTAATCAAAGTTAAAAACTGTCATCCTAAGGCATTATTAAAAGCACTCTATAAAATCAGAGTTCTAAAAAAAAGGTAGTATTTTTAGGGAAAAAAAAGGGGGGGCTTTCAACTTGGATTACTCTAATAATTTATAAGCAAATAGAAATTACCTTAAGGACATACTAAAGACAAATTTTATAAACTTCAGTCATTAAAATATAAGCAAATGTTAAATTCAAAGAACTTAAAAGCTTAGTTTCCCAACAAAATAAGTAGATTATAAATTTCAGCAGTTTACTAGATAAACACATATAGGCTTATTAAAACCATATAATTAGATTATCCTTTCTGGTTAGGTTGTATCAAAATTTCACAGACTAGAGATCTACTATAATAGTGTAAATAGGGCAATAATTTATTTGTGCCCACTGCCTTTACCTGATCCATAGGTATTTGAAAATCAGCTAAGAAAATTCAAATGTCCAAAATACTACTATCTCATAAGAATCACAAACTCCAGTAAAAATTTTATTTGGAAGTAACACAGACTTACATATCAACTACAGTAATATCAAAGAGATTCCTATTGCCCCAAGCTATCTTCTAGGAACATCCAATTTGACATCTCATTTCTTTTTAACCAATTACCTTGCCAGATTTAAAATCATTCAAATAAAAACAAATCTACATACAGGTTGAGTTTCTCTAATTCAAAAAATCAAAATCCACAATGCTCTAAAATCTGAAACTTTTTGAGCACCAAAATGATATTCAAAGGATGCTCATTGGAGCATTTCAGATGTTTGGATTAGGAATACTCAACTGGAAAGTATGTAATGCAAATATTCTGAAGTCCAAAAAAAATGTGATATCTGAAACACTTCTGGTCTCAAGCATTTCAGATAAGTGATACTCAACTTGTATTTCCTATCAAAAGTTCAAAGAGTCTAATGAAGAGACATTATATACAATCACACAGACAGTAGTGTCAGCTTCTCCCTGGAATGAAAATGAATATAATTTCAGCCATGCTAACTGGCTTATGCCAGTAATCCCAGCACTTTGGGAGACTGAGATGGGCGGATCATCTGAGGTCAGGAGTTTAAGACCAGCCTGGCCAACATGGTGAAACCCGGTCTCTACTAAAAATAGAAAAAATAGCTGAGCATGGTGATGTGTGCCTGTAATCCCAGCCACTAGGGAGGCAGAGGCAGGAGATCGCTTGAACCCAGGAGGCGGAGGTTGCAGTGAACCAAGATCACACCACTGCACTCCAGCCTGGGCGACAGAGCAAGACTCTGTCTCAAAAAAGAAAAAAAAGAAAATGAATATAATTTCAAGGAAAAAAGCTTACCTGTCACTTGGTGGACTGTTTTCTTCCTCTTGCAAATATTTTTGGGTATTTCGCCTTCGTACCTTCGGAACAACATCCTTTCTTACAAAATGCCTATCTTGTGGTTTTGAATCTTCGTGAGACACAATATCTTCTATGTCACCCAGTAGTGTATCACAGGATGCAGAAGGCATATTCTCTATCACATAAAAGTTATAAATAAAATCAACTTACGAAAATCTGCTTAGCGTAGTATCATTTATGAAATATTCTCACCAAATTTGAATCAATCAAGCCTATGGATCTAACTTCAAATTTATAGAAAATACAAGAGATAAAGAAACACAACGATGAAGTACTATCTTGGGTACACTGAAAAAAGAAACACAAGGAAACAATCAGATAAAACCCTAATGACAATGGGACATTCCAAGGTTCAACAGGAACTATTTCTTCAACAAATCAATGTCACGTAGGAGAGGAGCTGTTTCAGATTACACGAAGCGTAAAAGCCTAACAACTAAAGGCAATTCATGTTCTTGATTGTATCTTTCTTTGTCCGTCAAGCTCTAAGAAATTTTGGGAAAAACTAGGGACATCAGAATATGAGCTGGGTATTAGATAATATGAAGATGTTACTATTAATCATTCGATATTAAGTATTGTCCTTATATTCAAAATTTTTATTTTTTAGAGATGCATACTGAATATTTAAAAGTGAAATGTCATTATGTCTATAATTTACTTTAAAAGGACCTCAGAAAAAAATAGACTGGCTGGGCACGGTGGCTTATGCCTGTAATCCCAGCACTTTGGGAGGCCGAGGCCGGTGTATCACCTGAGGTCAACAGTTTGAGACCAGCCTGGCCAACATGGTGAAACCCCATCTCTTTTAAAAGTACAAAATTTAGGTGGGCATGGTGGTGTACACCTGTAGTTTCAGCTACTCAGGAGGCTGAGGAAGGAGAATCGCTAGAACCCAGGAGGTAGAGGATGCAGTGAGTCAAGAGTACACCCTTGCACTCCAGCCTGGGCAACAGAGCGAAACTCCATCTCAAAAAAGAAAAAAATAGATTAAGACATACTAAAAAGAATTTACAACTCTTAAAACTAGAAAATAGGTAGGTTCATGTTCATTCTCCTATACGATTTTTGTAAATCATCAAAATTTTTATAATTAAAAAAAGAAAATGTGGACACAGCTTGCAAGAAGATAAGCACATTTTTCCCTGCCCCGCCAGCAAAATACAAATAAAACTCAGGACATTATATATAAAACAAGCATAAGAAGACTCTGAAAGGTAGACAGAAGAAGGCAGACAGGCTACGAACCTCAGGACCCAAAGAATATGATGATGAGTTCCTTGGGTTTTCTTTGGCCTCCTACAGCTCACACATGGAACTGAAGATCCCAGCAATCAGAAATGGCAACAGATGCCAACGATAAAACCCCCCAATAAAAGCCTGCTTTCTCATTAAAGAACTATACAAAGGGCAGCCTAGGAAGACAGAAAAGTTTTAGATAATGATCATTCTACTCCAGCCAAACACAAACACACACAGCCCAAAAAAACTGTAATCCCACCCCCAGGCACATTACAAAGGACAAGTGGGGAGCTCTGACTTCCACCTCCAATCAAGCACCCTAACACACTCCACTAGTGTAGAATCCGAGAAGGCTCCGGAGGGATCCTGGACATTCAAACCAACCACCCAACCAGTGATGAAGTTCTGCAGTCTCAGTGGAGACCAAATTGACACACAAGTTTAAAATAATCCCTATCAAAATCTCAGAAAGATTTTTTTGTAGATATAGACAAGACTGTCCTAAATTTTATATGGAAATGTACAGAAACTAATATATTTAAAACGATTTTGAGAAGAGTAAAGTAAGAAGAACTGGTCTACCCAATTTTAAGACTTATTAGATAGCTATAATTGAGATAGTAGTATCGGCAGAGGGATAGAAATATAGATCAACAGAACATAACAATAAACCCAGAAACAGACCTACACAAATATTTCACAAAACCAATTAAATGAAGGGAAGATTGCTTTTTAAACAATTCATACTGGAGCAAGTGGACTTTTATAGGCAAAAACTGAACCTTGACCTAAGTCTTGCACCTTATACAAAAATTAATTCAAAATGGATCATAGACTTAAATGTAAAACATACGCCAGGCGCGGTGGCTCACACCTGTAATCCCAGCACTCTGAGAGGCTGAGACGGGTGGATCACTTGAGGTCAGGAGTTCAAGACCAGCCTGGCCAACATGGTGAAACCACATATCTACTAAAAATACAAAAATTTAGCTGAGTGTGTTGGTGTATGCCCATAATCCCAGCTACTTGGGAGGCTGAGGCAGGAGAATTGCTTGAACCCACAAGGCAGAGGTTGCAGTAAGCCAAGATCGCACCACTGCACTCCAGCCTGGGTGACAGAGCAAGACTCTGTCTCAAAAAAAAAAAAAAAAAAAAAAGTAAAAGTAAAACATAAAATTATAAAACTTTTAGAAAAAAATCACAGGAGAAAATCTTCTGGACTTAGGGATAGGTAAAATGTTCCCAGATGTGACACCAAAAGCACAATCCATAAAAAGAAAAATTAATAAATTGAATGTCATTAAAATTTAAAACTTTTGCTTTAAGAAAGACCCTTTTAAGAGGCTGAAAAGTCAAACTACACAGTGGAAGAAAATATTTGCAAACCACATATCTGACAAAGGGCTAGTGTCAAAACACAACCGTAAAAAGAAAATAGAGAAAAGACATTTCAAGAGAATACACAGAGGGCAAATAAGCACATGAAAAGAGATTCAATATTAACCACCACAGAAATAGAAACTAAAACCACAATGAGATATCAGTATACACCTTTCAGAATGGATCACACAGACAACAGTGAAACCACCGAACACTGGCAAGGATGCAAAGAAGCTGCATCCTCCACACAGTCCTGGAAGGAATGAAACATGTCATAGCCACTCCAGTAAACAGTTTGGCATTTTCTTAAACAAATCATGCAACTATGATGCAACCCAGCGATTGTACTCCTAGGCAATTATCCAAGAGAAATGAAGACTTGTATTCAGACAAAAACCTGTACATGAATGTTTACACCAGCTTTCCTTGTAATAGCCCAAATCTGGAAACCACCTGGATGCCATTCAGAAGGTGAATGGTTAAACAAAGTATGGTACATCCATACCATGGAACACTATTCAGCAATAAAAAGAAATGTACTAATGATATATGCATTAACCTGGATGACTCTCCGGAGAATTATGCTGAATGAAGAAAGTCAGTCCCAAAAGGTTACATTCTGTGTGATCACTTTCATATAACATGTTTGAAATGAGAAAATTATGGAAATGGAAAACAGAATAGTAGTTGCCAGGAATTAAAGAAAGAACAGGGTGAGAGGAGAATGGACATGACTATAAAAGAGCAACATGAGGGATCCTTGTGGTGATGGAAATGCTTTGTATCCTGACTATATCAATGTCAATATCCTGGTTGTGATACTGTATTGTAGTTTTGTAAGATGTTACCAATGGGAGACCTGGGTAAAGCGTACAAGGATCTCTGCATAAGTTTTATAACTGCAGGTAAAGCTGTAATTATGTTAGAATAAAATAATTAAGAAAAAAATGGGGAGGGGAGGAATACACTCATATATACTTACTGATAGTACTACTACTAATACTATATCCAGACACAAGGCAAGTCCTTTATAGGGTCATCTCATCAACCATTCACAACAACTCGTATTAGGTAGATAGTATTACTATCCTTGCTTTAAAGATGAGCAAACTGAAACACAGAGAAATTAACTTGCCCAAAGAAGCTAAACAAGGATGTCATGACAGATGGGTGCAAGCCCATACACTGTGTGGTACTCTACTACCTACTTAGTATGTGTGTTCTGAATGACCACTGTTCCTTTATCTGAGTTGCAGTGTTAAGGATCTTACATTCTTTCAGTTGTCCTCAGAGTTTCTGATGAACTTTCATTCTCCTCATTTGCTGGATTCCCATCCTTCCATTCATATCATTCAATTAATAAAGTGGCTGCCAGCCAGGCTCCTTTCCTCTGTAATGCACTCATTACAGCTATGACAAATTATGCACTGGGAATCTGAAAAATCTGTGTTCAAATCTCAGATACCTTTATATTGTCAGTAAGAACGAAAGATTAGAAATAAACCAAACATCAACCTATCAAGGACTGGTTAGATTAGAGTTAACATACATATCACATGGTCATGGTAAGACTGTCAATCGCCGGGCACGGTGGCTCACGCCTGTAATCTCAACACTTTGGGAGGCCAAGGCGGGCAGATCACCTGAGGTTGGGAGTTCATGACCAGCCTGACCAACATAGAGAAACCCTGTCTCTACTGAAAATACAAAATTAGCCAGGCGTGGTGGCGCTTGCCTCTAATCCCAGCTACTCAGGAGGCTGAGACAGGAGATTTGCTTGAACCCGGGAGGCAGAGGTTGTGGTTAGCCGAGATCATGCCATTGTACTCCAGCCTGGGCAACAAAAGCGAAACTCTGTCTCAAAAAAAAAAAAAAGACTGTCAATCACAGACTTCCCTTTCCCTAGACACTGGAATGGGGCACGTGACCCAAGCTTGCCAGGGTAACCCATCCTCCTGGCCACAATACCAGTTCAGGGTAGGTCATGAGAAGCCTAGCCAATAAGAATCACTGCAAGGATTCCATGCTAGTGTTAACAGAAGACAGCTTCTCTTGTCACCGAAGTGGCTAAGTTGGGAGGATGTCAACTTGGGGCTACCAGAGCCATCTTGTCTGCCACACGGAGGAAGCCTACTTAAGGAATGAAGCCTAATAAGAGCCAGAAAGATAAAGAACCATACTGACATTATTTGAGCATCTGAATCCAACAAATGCCTGAAGCCAAACGCAGCCCTGTGCTGCCCAGTCACGCGAGCCTGTGACTTAAATCAGTTTGAGTTGGGTATTCTGTTCTTTCAAAAAAGAGCCCTGGCCAACTCAGTCATCTAGGTAGGGTGAAATGAACCAGGTTAATCTTTCCCATATTGTTTCTAATTATTTACTACCTATCTGGGAAAACAAAATGGTTCTGTGGTCAAATAAATTTAGAAAATTCTGCTTTCTTACCGATTCACACTGTGCATTATTAAAGACTGAAGAACTGCATTAAGAAACTGCACTAGTTTCCAGGATGCCACACTCTCCTACCTCCAGTCTCCTCTGCTCATCTCTCCAACTTCTCACCATTAGAATGCCCCCATGGCTCTGTTACAGGAACTCTTCTCTAGTTTCAGGCACTCCCTAGGTGACCTCATCCAGTCCCATGGCCTTGAAATATCAACTACGTATATGCTTATATAACCAGCCCCATTCTTCCCCCGAGCTTCAGACTCAGACACTCAACTGCCTATTCCACACCACTGCTTGAATGTCTAATAATTACTTCAAACTTAAAAAAGTTAAAACAGGGCTGGGCGCGGTGGCTCAAGCCTGTAATCTCAGCACTTTGGGAGGCCGAGGCGGGTGGATAACCTGAGGTCAGGAGTTCAAGGCCAGCCTGGCCAACATGGTGACACCCCGTCTCTACTAAAAATACAAAAATTAGCCAGGCATGGTGGTGGGCGCCTGTAATTCCACCTACTCAGAAGGCTCAGACAGGAGAATCACTTGAACCCCAGGAGGCGGAGGTTGCAGTGAGCTGAGATCGCACCACTGCACTCCAGCCTGGGCAACAAAGAGCAAAGCTCCATCTCAAAAAAAAAAAGTCAAAGTCAAAATGGAATTCCTGATCTTCTCCCTACCTTACTAGATCCTCTTACAACTTCTCCCATTTCATTTAAAGGCAATCCCGGCTGGGCGCAGTGGGTCACGCCTGTAACCCCAGCACTTTGGGAGGCCAAGGTAGGCGAATCACGAGGTCAGGAGTTCGGGACCAGCCTGTCCAACATGGTGAAATCCCCATCTCTACTAAAAATACAAAAAATTAGCTGGGCGTAGTGGCAGGCGCCTGTAAACCCAGCTACTCGGGAGCCTGAGGCAGGAGAATTGCTTGAGCCCAGGAGGCAGAGGTTGCAATGAGCCTAGATCTCACCACTGCACTCCAGCCTGGGCAACAGAGTGAGACTCTGTCTCAAAAAAAAAAAAAAAAAAAAAGGCAATCCCAATCTTGTACTGCTCAGGCCAAAAATGCTGTACTCCCTTCTTACACCCCAAATCCAACCTATCAACAACATCCTGTTGGCTGTACCTTCAAAATATATTCAGAATCTATTTGTGACCATACTCACTGTTACACTCTTGGTCCAAACCAACATCAACTCTTGTCTGGATTATTGCAATCCCTAGTATCCTTGCTTCTATCCTTAATTCTCCAAGAACATTTTCAGCACAAAAGTCAGGGATCCCTTTAAAACCTAAGTTCATCTCAAGCTTCTCAATCAAACCCTTCCAGCGGTATTCCACATCAGAGTAAAAAGCCAAAATCACTACAAAGATCTGCAATGACATATATAATCAGCCTCCTGCTGCATCTCTGGCCCCATTTCCTATCACGCTCCCCTCAGTCATGCAGGCTTTGTTATTTCATACCCACTAGATATACATTCATTTCACAGTCTTATTCTTGCCTGGAATGCTCTTTCTCAAGACACCTGAATGGCTCACTCACTCAAGCCCTTAAGGACTTTGCTCAAGTGTAACAAGAGAGGACTTTCCAAGCAACACCCCTACCTCACCACATACCCTCTTCCTATGCCCCTTTCTTGCCTTTTTTAAAACTGCAGCACTTAATCATCTGCTTCCAATGTTTTAATAATTGTTTTAACTGTTTATCTTACTAGAATACATACTCCGTGAGGATAAAGGTTTTTGTGTGAGGTATTCACTGTTTTACCCCAGGTGCCTAGAACTATGTCTAGCACATTGCAGGTTCTCAATAAAGACTTTTACTGTAGACTACCCAGTCAGGCAATATATGGATATAGATATTCTGAGTATGCCAAATTTCTGACTCAAGAGCCTTCATACTTGCTATTCCTCTGCCAGAATATCAGCCCCCATATAAGCATGTCTTCCTAGCCACTTCTTCACTCAAACAACACCTCCTCAGAGAGGCCTTTCCTACTACCTTATCTAAAATAACCACACTACCCAAGCATGCCCACATTTTCACTGCTTCTAATCCTGCTTCTGTTTCATGTTTCTTCATTGCACTTACCTGACACCACATATATAATTGTATCTTCCTCATTACAATGTAAGCTTCTTAAGTACAGAAGCATCATCTCTTTTTCAGTACTGTCTCTACAACACCTCTAACAATGCCTAACACATAGCAGGCGCACAACAGTTACTGACTGAATGAAACAATGCTTAAGTTGAATTTAGCTAGTCTTTCTATGACATAGCACGAAATTCTACACTAGGTGGGAAGCTGAAGTAAATGCCCAACCCTTGGATTTCTTCTATCACCACTAGTCTATGAAATAATTAAATGAGAGAGGCTAGGACCAGGTAGTGCCTTTGGAATGCTGAAGAACTACTGACAGATCATGAATAATGAAATAACATTAATTAAATGCCATATTTTTTAATTACACAATTTTGCCATCCCATATACAAGTGTGTATGGATCCACTGAAGAGAAATAGAAAGGAAAAAGACAAATGAAAGAAATCCACTGCAACAGACATCCCGTATCATTAGAGAAGTAGAAGTTGCTAAGCTTCTTATCTTACAGAACTGGAGTCCACTGAAGCAAAAGGATTTGTACATTGACAGAGCTAGAAATTAGAACCTAGGCTTCCTCTCAACACCATGCTCCTCCCACTATGGCTTTGCCTCACTGGCAAAGTACAAACAATGCAAGAACCTAATGTGACACTAATAAGTAACCACATTCCGGAAAACAATGGGCAAAGTAAAAACAGGCAGTTCACTTAAGGGATACAAATAGCCAAAAAAAAAAAGGAAAGAATGCTCAACCACACTAACAACAAGTACTGAAACAATAAGTTATTTTTCAGCTGCCTCACTGATAAAAAGCTGACAAAAACTCTCTTAGCTGAAAGCATAGAAAAACTAGTACACCCCTTCTGGAGGGCAACCTGACAATATATATCAAACATATGTATATCCTTTGAGCCAGCAATTTCACTTGGAGATACTCACTCAAAAAAGATAATATAACACTACATATCAGCATTATGCAGCATAAACCTGGCTATATATCATAAGTACCTAAATAATCTCCCTCATCACTATTAATAAGCTAAAGGTTTTACTTTGAACAAACTGATAGAGGGAATTGTTTAGCCTTCAGAAATTTTTAATTAAATCATATGGAAATGAAAGTTTGAGAATAAAAGGAAAGCAGCGTAATAGCTAAATGGAGAAAAAGGATCACTAAAACTTTTTCTCAAAGGTAGAGGAAATCAAGTTAGATAAAGGGAATAAAAATAGAGTCAGTGAAAAGGAAAATACCGAAAATGGTAAGAAAGAGGATGCAATATCCTAGAGCAGCAGTTACTTACACAGGTGAGTTATTAGGGAGGCTTTTTGTTTTTTTTAATTATGAGAGAGAGTTTCACTCTTGTTGCCCAGGCTGGAATGCAATGGCACGATCTCGGCTCACTGCAACCCGTGCCTCCTGGGTTCAAGCAATTCTCCTGCCTCAGCCTCCCGAGTAGCTGGGATTACAGGCACCTGCCACCACGCCCATCTAATTTTGTATTTTTAGTAGAGACGGGTTGTCACCATGTTGGTCAGGCTGGTCTTGAACTCCCAACCTCAGGTGATCCGCCCGCCTCCCAAAGTGCTGGGATTACAGGCGTGAGCCACTACACCCGGTGGGAAGCTTTTTATCATAGCAAATCTCCAGGTTCCATTCTGAATTAGAATCTCCAAGAGTAGAACTGAAGCACGTGAACCTAGAAACTGTTCAGGTAATTCCACTTATAGATTCCTAATTAAGAACCACTATTCTACAGTAATGGTTCTCAATCTTGAACACTCATTCTATTCACCTGAAGAGCTTTTGAAAATTCCCAACTAAGCTTGCAGTGAGCCGAGATCACGCCACTGCACTCCAGCCTGGGCAAAACAGCAAGACTCTGTCTCAAAAAAAAAAAAAAGAAAAGAAAAAAAGAAAATTCCCAACTAAGCCCCAAGATAGCGGAATGAATCTCTGAGAATGGAGCCTGGGCCTCAACATCTTTTTAAAACTTTCCAGTCATTCTCATGTGTACAGCCACAGTTGCAAAGCAATGTCCAGTAGTTTTCAAAGTGTAATTTCCACATCAGCTGGAGTAGCATCATGGGGAACTTGTCAGAAATGAACATTTTTTCTTTCTTTCTCAATTTTTTTGTAAAAACAAGGTCTCGCTTTGTTGTCCAGGCAGCTCTCAAACTCCTCCCATCTTGGTCTCCCAAAGTATGGGATTACAGGTATGAGCCACCATGCCCAGCCAGAAATGAAAATTCTTCAACCCCACTCCAGACATACTGAATCAGATGTTTTGAGTAAAACCTAGCAATATTTAACAGGCCCTCTAGGTGATTTTGATCTGAATTAAAATTTGACAATCACTGTCCCAGAATTATTCTTTCATAAAAACCACATAGAATGCATGTCAAATATACATAACCTAGTCAACTGATTTTCAACAAGGATGCCAAGACAATTCAACAGAGAAAGAATAGTTTTTTTTTCAACAAATGATGCTGGGACAATTGGATAGCAACATGTAAAACATAAAGTTGGAGCTCTATTTCACATCATATACAAAAATTAACTGAAAATGGATCATAGACCTAAATTTAGGAGCTAACATTACGAAACTTTTAGAAAAAAACATAAGCACAAATCTCTATGATGTTAGAGTAGGCTCTTCTTTCTTAGCTAAGAAACCAAAAGCACAAGCAACAAAAGGAAAAACAGATTAGATGAAGAAGATACACAAATGGGCCAGGTGCAGTGGCTCATGCCTATAATCCCAACACTGGGAAGTCAAGGTGGGAGGATCACTTCAGACCAGGAGTACAAGGCCAGAGCCTAGGCAACACAGACCCTATCTCTACAAAAAAAAAAAAAAAAAACAGTAAAAATTAGCCGGGCATGGTGGCATGCACCTGTAGTCCCAGTTGCTTGGGAGGTTTAAGTGGGATCGCTTGAGACCAGGTGGTCAAGGCTGCAGTGAGTCGTAATCAAGCCATTGCACACTGGCCTGGATGACACAGAGAAGCCCTGTCTCAAAAACACACACATACAAATGGCTGATAAGCACGTGAAAAGATGTCAACATCACGAGCCATCAGGGAAATGGAAATCCAAACCACAATAATATACCATTTCATACCCATTAGGATGGGTAGAATCAAAAAGACAAATAACTGTTCACAGGCATGTGGATTACATCACCCAGAGGGAAAGAAAAAGAGAACAGAGGTAGTAGAAGGTACAAGACCACGATTTGAGAGACTCCAAATTTAACTCTCAGATAAAGGAAAATCAGCTAATAATGGATTCCAAGAAGCAGCCACCAGAGAAGGAAAAAAATCCATGGGCCATGGAAGGCAAAGGAAGAGGGCATGTCAAAAAAGTGGACATGGTCAATGCTGGTGAATGAAAACGAAAGGTTAAGTAAAATAAATGAAAATGTCTCTTCAATTTAGTGGTATGTAAAGGACAATGTTTCCATAACACGATAGTGGCAAACAGCTAAGAAATTAGGCTACCTCTCTGCATTTTCTAACATGCAGAAATATGCACAGCACTCAAACATAAAAGGTTTAAAATAAATCAGTACCTTAATTATCTGCAATTAGTCTAAAGTCCTCTTGAAAGATGAGTCTGGAAAATAAAAATCGATTAGGAAAAGCAAGCACCGAAGAAGTTCACAAAACCACTGTAAGGATTCTTTACTTAAAAGGAATCAGACTCCAAACAAGACTGCTTTATACAGCAGGATTAATGATGCTCCATACTACTTGTAACTTCTTACTGATTACAACAGGTATGCTGACATGGGCCGTGACTGTGATCCAGTGTCTGTAGTAATGTTATATTCAGCACTACAACACGTCTGCATAGTGCGAGTAACCAACCACTACAAAACAGGAATAAGTCAGTAAGATAGGCAGACATCCAGATCACGTTCCATTCGAAAGATAACTGTCGTCCCGAGATTCAGAAAAAGGTTTTATGAGCAAAGAAGAACGAAAAGTGAAAAAGCAAGACACCTGCTTTTCTCAATAACTTCTGCTTAAATTCTTAAGATACTGATCTGGGAAAGCTATGTAACTGCGAAAGCCCTGTCACGTCTACAAATTCACTAAGGTATAAAGTGGGAGAACAAATGAAGTTAAATTTGACAATAAGGAACGAGATACCCAAAATATTACTAACTGGAGAGCGGCACCTGAGGCCAACGACCCTATCCTCGCTCCTGGAAGCCCCATCTGCCTCCCAATTCCCCCGTCCCAGCTGGCAAATCCCCTTTTAACTGCGAAACAATTTTGCAAACAGCCCAAGAAAGACTGAAACTGGAGAAACAAGGCTTGGCCATAAAAGGAGCTGTCGCCACACTCTGCCCCACATGGACCCAACCGCCACCCTTACCTAGAAGTCGGAAAGTAAAAACCAGTCCAAAGTGAGAGAATCAACCCGCCACTCTCCGGAAGCTGCACAAACTTTAGATGGAGAGCGCCATGACACATACGTCCCGCCACGTTTATTTACGCATGCTCAGCGACGGTGGCCCGAAGAGATCAAATTACATCATTGCTGAAAGGGCTGGTTCTGGTTTAACTTAGTTTAGGAATGATTACGCTTCAAGTTCCTTTGATTCCGAGAACTAAAATAACAACCCCAAGTCCTCGGGTTCCTAGAAACGCTTAATAGCCAACTTCTCCTGAGCTCTTATGTATTAGACACTGTGCTAAGTACTTTGCATAAACAGTATTTCACTATTTATTTATTGTTATTATTCCCAGCTTACAAAAGAGGACACTGGAAGTTTAAGGACTTAATCTAAGTTACTGTACTAGTCTTGCTGCCTCCTGGGCTGGATCCGATGCTGTCTGACTCCCAAAAAACTAGCTCTTTTCACTGCATTTTACTAGCCTCCTCAATCATTTGTGAAGAGGTTTCTTCTTTAATGTTAAAAAACAGGAAGAAAAGGATAAAGGTCAGTTGGTAAGAAAAGGATAAAGGTCAGTTGGTAGGTTTCGCTTAATATACATTATTTAGCACCACGCAAGTTTTTTTTGTTTTTTGTTTTGGAAAACTTAGATGGTAGTTTAGCAGACACCTATGGAAAGAAAATACTTTTATGGAATACGAATTCTCACCCGCTTGCTCCACATATGTTATCTCACTTTAGTATTCATTAGCCGAGACACTGCATTTGACCATGTGTTTACCAGAAGAATATCTTTACTTCAAAAAGTAAAGGCAATAGGAGGCAGTAGTTCGTGAACAAGGGTCAGAAATCGTGAGTTTAATGCCTGACTTAGGGTTTCACAGTGATTTGGGGCAATTACTTTGTTTTGCAAATACCTCTGCTAGTACAATTTCATCTAATTAAAATGCCATCCATCTACTCAAGAGGCTGATGTGGGAGGATTATTTGAGCTCAGAAGTTTGCAAACAGCCTGGGCAATACAGTGAGACCCTGTGTCTAAAATATATTTTTAAGAAAAAAGCCACCCTTTTCTCTGTTTATCCATTTCCATAACATAATCTAAACAGTGCCCTGGGATCCACTATTGTCTTTACCTACCTGAATTAAAATTGTGTATTTATGTTGCCCTACTTTTTTTTTTTTTTTTTAGATAGGGCCTTCTTCTGTCACCCAGACTGGAGTGCAGTGTTACAATGATAGCTCACTGCAACCTCCCCCTCCTAGCCTCAAGAGATTCTCATGCCTCAACCTCCCAAGTACCTGGGACTACAGGGGCCCACCACCAAACCCATTTAATTCCATCTCTTTCACTAGACCAAAAGTAGGCCCTGGGTTGTCTTCTTGGTTGCAATCGCACTACCTAGCACATAACCTTGTGCTTATGTTTATAGCTTCTCAATAAACATATATTGAATGAATGAATGAATGAATGACTCCACTTCTTTTCCCCCAAGATCTAGTTGAGTTCAGTAAAGGAAATTTTACTGAGTATGCACCCCATGACCACAAGCACTGTGATAGATGCTAGAACTAGAAAGAAAGAAAAAAGTACTCCCTATTGCAATTGCAGGCTATTTTGAGGAAATTCATTTCAATAGAGAATAGCAATCACTATGAAAGATGAATGCACAGGAACACAAAGGTGAAGTAAGGGAAATGGATGGAGGCATTCCAGGCTGGAGAGTCAGCCAGAGCAAACGCAAGGAGGCCTGAAATGATGAATTATTCTGCAGTGTAAAAGCAGAGAGAGTGAAGCTGGTGATGGGAGAAGTCTGCCAGAGAAAGGGAAGCACAGGGACTAGATCAAGGTGAACCTTCTGTGCTCAAAGGCATTAGACTTAATCCTGAATGTATGTAGTAGGCAACATGAATGTTTTGGAGCAGATTATTCTCTCAGGACAATAGGTTTCAGACATGAAGAAATAATAAAAGCCTAAATTGAGTTGTAGGCTGTGAGGAATGTGAAGGAAAGACAGATTGTAACAAATTGAGGAGGTAACATCAGCAAGACTTGGTGATTGATAGATATGAAAAATAGGAAGAAAGAATGTTTCCAAGTTTTGGCTATAGCAACTAACAAACAGGTGAAACCTCTCTCTTTAAGCACTTTTAGTCTAAATCCTTTGAAGTCAGTAACCTTACCTCTAGGAATTTATCTTACAGAAATATACATAATGACCTATGTTCCAGAATATTTTTTGAAGCATTGCTTATAATGACCTATGTTCCTGAGTATTTTTTGAAGCATTGCTTATAATAGCAAAAGACTGGAAACCCTCTCCAGCTCCTCAATAGAATATTGGTTAAATATATTTATAGTATCTGTACAGCTTTTGAAAAACAACCAGGTAAGGCCAGGCGCAGTGTATCACACCTGTAATCCTAACACTTTGGGAGGCCAAGGCGGGTGGATCGCCTGAGGCCAGGAGTTTGAGACCAGCCTGACCAACATGGTGAAATCCTGTCTCTACTAAAAATACAAAATTAGCCGGGTGTGGTGGGGCATGCCTGTAATCCCAGCTACTCAGGAGGCTGAGGCAGGAGAATCGCTTGAACCCAGGAGGTGGAGGTTGCAGTGAGCCAAGATTGCACCATTGCACTCCAGCCTGGGCAACAAAAGCGAAACTCCATCTCAAAAAGAAAATAAAAAGGCCAAGCACAGTGGCTCACGCCTGTAATCCCAGCACTTTGGGAGGCTGAGATGGGCAGATCACAAGGTCAGGAGATCAAGACCATAACTGGCTCACTGCGTGGAGATTGCAGTGAGCTGAGATCATGCCACTGCACTCCAGCCTGGACAACAGAGTGAGACTCCATCTCAAAGGAAAAAAAAATGTATGCTTTGCTTCTTAAATTAGACTTAAGCTTCATAAATATACACCACCCTATTTTGTTACTGTTTTTTCAGCCAACAATGTAACACTAAATGCTTTATAAATATTCGATAGTAAGTAAACAAACCAGTTGGTGTATACCAAGAACATTGAAAATACAGGTAAATCTATAAAATAATAGTAAAGCTAAGATTTTTTTCAAGCACTTATAAATGTGTGCCAACAACTACCCATAAGTAACCCTATAAATGAGAAGTGCTATTATTATCTTGTTATCTCTTTTAACAGAGAAGAAACCTAAAGCTTAGGCAGTCTGACTTCAGTTGTTTTAACAACTCTATGTGAATACTTTAGAAGAAAGCAACAATAATACAAAATTTCAAATAGAGAAAAAACACAGGAGAGAAAAAACAAAAGAGTGATCAAGGAAACATGGAATAAAATCTGTTTGCCTGGGCCAGGCACAGTGGCTCATGCCTGTAATCCCAGCACTTTAGGGGGCCGAGACAGGTGGATCACGAGGTCACAAGTTCAAGACCAGCCTGGCCAAGATGGTAAAACCCCATCTCTACTAAAAATACAAAAATTAGCTGGGCGTGGTGGCAGGCATCTGTAGTCCCAGGTACTCGGGAGGCTGAGGCAGGAGAATTGCTTGAACCTGAGGGTCAGAGGTTGCAGTAAGCCAAGATCATGTCACTGCACTCCAGCCTGGGTGACAAAGTGAGGCTCCATCTCAGAAAAAAAAAAAATCTGTTCACCTTCAATGTGTTATGTTGGCCTTCACAGTAAAAATTGAAGAGAAAATATGGACGACAAAGAAGTTACACAATTCTTACCCTCTCAGTGATTAATCAATAAATAAAGAATAAAATATGAAAATTATAGAAATCTGGGGCCAGGCACGGTGGCTCATGCCTGTAATCCTAGCACTTTGGGAGGCAGAGGCAGTTGTATCACTTGAGTCCAAGAGTTGGAGATCAGCCTGGGCCAGATCTCAAAGATGGCCAGACACCTGTCTGTCTTATAGAGATGGCCAGACACCTGTCGCTACAAAACAAACAAAAAATTAGCCGGACATGGTGGTTCCAGCTACTCAGGAGACTGAGGTGGGAGAATCACTTGAGCTCACAAGGTCGAGGTTGCAGTGAGCCGAAATCACACCACTGCACTCCAGCACAGGCAACAGAATGAGATCCTCTCTCAAAAATAAATAAATAAAATTAAAATTAAAATTTGGAAACTGTTTTTTAATATTATGTTTTTGGTGACAGGGTCTGGCTCTGCCACCCAGGCTGGAGAACAGTGGCACCATCAGAGTTCACTGGAACTTTGAACTCCTGGGCTCAAGCAGTCTTCCCACCTCTGCCTCCCGAGTAGCTGGGATTACAGGTGCATGCCACCATGCTCGACTAATTTTAAATTTTTTTTTGCAGCAACAGAGTCTCACTATGTTGCCCAGACTGGTCTTGAACTCCTGGCCTCAAGCAGTCCTCCACCTCAGTCTCCCAAAGTGCTGGGATTACATGCATGAGCTACCAGGCCGGCTGGAACACATGTTTTAGGTTTAGTTGATGATCTGAGCAACTAGCCATTATACTTATACATCTGTACCAATCAATATTCCTTTTCATGAGAAACTATTCATGTGTTTAATTCACTCTTGAAAGATGATAAACAATATACATGAAATTTTCTATGTAGAACATTAGGTAAATTTAGTAGAATGAGAGTTAAAAGATCTATATATGTGTGTGTGTATATATATATATCTTCTCTGTTAAAAGAGATAACAAGATAATAATAGCACTTCTCATTTATAGGGTTACTTATGGGTAGTTGTTGGCACACATTTATAAGTGCTTGAAAAAAATCTTAGCTTTACTATTATTTTATAGATTTACCTGCATTTTCAATGTTCTTGGTATACACCAACTGGTTTGTTTATATATATATACACACACACTGTATAAAAGTGAAAAGTATGACTATTAAGTGCTCTTAATTTTTTTTTCAGGCCCACGCCACCGCGCCCAGCCCATTTTTGTAATTTCGGTAGGGACAGGGTTTTGCCATGTTGGCCAGGCTGGTCTCAAACTCCTGACCTCAGGTGATCCGCCGGCATTGGCCTCCCAAAGTGCTGGGATTACAGGCCTGAGCCACTGTGCCTGGCCAACTAAACAGTTTTTTAGGAAGGTTTTTCAGGTGTTGGATGAACCCAAGAAGAAAGATTGTAACAGCAGAGGAATAGAGGAGGGCAAAAGGAGAAATACTAGATCTATGAGAAATGAAAATTTGCCCCAGATGGATGGATGCTTCAGTGTAGAGAATAAAAGGGAAGAACGCTGATGTTCTTAAACTGATAAAAAGATCATATAGGAACATGATGTGAAATAACCTATTGTCTTTGGACAAATTCTGAATTTTCTCTGCATAATTTAACCACTAGGGGTCAGAGTGCTATACTTCTACCATCAACATTTTTTTTTCTTTGAGATGGAGTCTTGCTCTATCACCCAGGTTGGAGTGCAGTGGTGTGATCTCAACTCACTACAACCTCCACCTCCCAGGTTCAAGCGACTCTCCTGACTCAGCCTCCTGAGGCGCCCACCACTACACCCAGCTTGTTTTGTTTTTTGTTTTTTTAGGTAGAGACGCGGTTTCCCTACGTTGGCCAGGCTGATCTCGAACTCCTGATCTCAGATGATCCGCTGGCCTCGGCCTCCCAAAGTGCTGGGATTACAGGCCTGAGCCACTGCGCCTGGCCCATTTTTGTATTTTTAGTAGAGACAGGGTTTTGCCACTTTGGCCAGGCTGGTCTCCAACTGCTGACCTCAGGTGATCCGCCCGCCTCGGCCTCACAAAATACTGGGATTACAGCCCTGAGTCACTGTGCCTAGCCAACTAAACCGTTTTTTTAGGAAGATTTTTCAGGTGTTGGATGAACTCTAGAAGAAAGATGGTAACAGCAGAAGAATAGAGAGGGGGAAAGAGAAATACTAGATATATGTGAAAGGAAAAATTACCCCAAATGGATGGATACTTCAATGTAGAGAATAAAAGGGAAGAACGCTGATGCTCTTAAATAAACTGATCAAACGATCATATAGGAACATGATGTGAAATAAATCAACCTCCTGTTGTCTTTGGACAAGTTCTGAATTTTTCTCTGCATAATTTAACCACTAGGGGTCAGAGTGCTATACTTCTACTAACATCTTTTTTTTTTTTTTTTTTTTTGAGACAAGGTCTGGCTCTGTCACCCAGGCTGGCGTGCTGTCACGGTTTGCAGCAGCCTCGACCTCCTGGGCTCCAGCGGTCTGCCCACCTCAGCCTGTCGACTAGCTGGGACTATAGGTTGCACATCACCACTCCTAGCTAATTTTTTAAATTTTTGCTAGAGACAAAGTCTTGCTGTTACTAGGCTGGTCTCGAACTCCTAGCTCAAGTGATCCTCCTTCCTCAGCCTCCCCATCTTGGGATTACAGGCTTGAATCACATCTTTCAGACTTACTGTCATCTAGTCTATTCTGTCAACTTACACAGATAGGTTTGGTTCAATTCTATAATTAATTTTATCTGTTCATTCTCCCACTCTCAGTACAAGTGTTTTGGGGGTTGTACAAGTGCTCTGCAGCCCAGGCCAGAGAAATGAGAACATCACAGGGCATGTAACCAACACCAGGCCAGCGTGAATTCGGGGCTGTCGCTCAACTGTGAAATTCTGAGGCTGAAGCTTCCAGGACTGCCATGTGGAGAGCACCAGCCTCAGATTGAAGCTTTTTTTTTTTTTTTTTTTTTTTTTTTTTGAGATGGAGTCTTGCTCTGTTGCCCAGGCTGGAGTGCAGTGGCGCAATCTCGGCTCACTGCAAGCTCCGCCTCACAGGTTCAAGCAATTCTCCTGCCTCAGCCTCCCGAGTAGCTGAGACTACAGGCACACACCACCATGCCTGGCTAATTTATTGTATTTTTAGTAGAGACAGGGTTTCACCATGTTAGGCAGGATGGTCTCGATCTCCTGACCTCGTGATCCACCTGCCTCGGCCTCCCAAAGTGCGGGCATGATTACAGGCGTGAGCCACCACACCCGGCCGACCAAAGCTCTTTCACAGGAAAGCAGATTTGAGAGATGAAGGGAGAAATCAGTAAGTTCCGAGGACAATTGTAAGGCCCCTATACCTAGCACGCCTGGAGCTAGCTTTCTTTTTGTGCTATTCAGTTATGTTAACAAGTAAATCTTTCTCTTCTTTCCTTAAACTAATTTGAGTGAATTTCTATGACTTGCAACCAGAAGAGCGCTGGCTAAACTTCTTGCTGTTACATATTCTCTTAATGATTAAAAAAAATAATAATTTGCATCTGTTGTCTAACTCCCTGATTGCTTATAATTATCTGTGGGTAGGAGAGATGTGATATTTTCTCTGTCCTTCAGTAATATATGACTCACACATTGCAAACTTACTGAGTTACATAATAATGTATTTATTGTGTATATACAGTATACCAAGTACTGTTCTGAATGCTCGAAAAATAAAACAGACAAGATCACTCCCCTTTTAAGAATTTATATAAGGTCGGGCATGGTGGCTCACGCCTGTAATCCCAGCACTTTGGGAGGCTGAGGTGGGTGGATCACGAGGTCAGGAGTTCAAGACCAGCCTGGCCAACATGGTGAAACCCTGTCTCTACTAAAAATACAAAAATTAGCCAGGCGTGGTGGTGCATGCATGTAATCCCAGCTGCTTGGGAGGCTGAGGCAGAGAATTGCTTGAACCCAGGAGGCAGAGGTTGCAGTGAGCAGAGATCATGCCACCACACTCCAGCCTGGACATCAGAGTGAGACTCTGTCTCAAAAAAAAAAAAAAAAAAGGAAAACAAAGTTTATATACTAATAGGTAGAGATAGACAAAACACAAGAAATATCATATGAAGATTGTATTATGCGCTGAAAGGTGATAAAGATGGCCACAAAATTACAGCAGATTAAGAAAAACCAGAATCAGGGCTTGCCATTTTTGAAGATGGTGGTCAGAGTAGGCTTATTGAGAAAAAGACATTTAAGTAAAGGCTCAAAAACTGTGACAGGGTCAGCCAAAGAATGTGTGGGGGAAGAGCATTCAAGGAAAAGGGGTCAGCTAGTGGAAAAGCCTTCAGGTAGGAGCATACCTGACCTGTTTGAGAAACAGCAGGGTACATGACCAGCCTGGGCAACACAGCAAGACCCCACCTCTACAAACAATTTAAAAATTAGCTGGGTATGGCGGTACGTGCCTGTATTCCCAGCTAGTCAGGAGGCTGAGACAGAAGGATCCATTGAACCTGGGGAAGTCAAAGCTGCAGTGAGCTATGATCGCACGACTGCGCTCCAGCCTGGGTGACAGAGCAAGACTGTGTCTCTAAAAATGTAGATCAGAGTGGTTTGAATTAAGTGAGTGAGTGAGTGAGTGAGTGAGTGAGTGAGTAGTAAAAGAGGAGATCAAAACTAGATCATGTAGAAAGTGAAGGAAACATGTAGGGTCTCATAGGCCATAGTCAGAACTTTGACTTTTACTCTGAATAAAACGAGAACGGCTAGAGCATTAGGAGAAGAGAAGTAGATCAAGGAGGCCGATTAGAAAGCTGTTGCAATAATCCAGGCAAGCACTGACAATGTCCTGGACTGGGAGGCAGCAAGAGAGGTGATGAGAAGTGGTTTGATACTGGAAGTATGGAAAGACAAAGCCCATAAAATGTCTTGTAGATTGGAAATGAGGTAGGAGGGCAAAAAAGAACTAAAAGATGACTTTAAAGGTTTTGGCCTGGACAAGAAGAATGAAATTGCCATCCATGGAGATGGAAACGATTGCAGATGGAGCAGGTTTGGGAGTAGAAATGGAGGCATTGAGGAGTTCAGTGTTTTTAATTTTTAAATTTTCTTTAACCTTTCATTTTGAAATAATTTCAGATTTTAAGTGGCAAAAGTATTCCAATTAATTCATGTATAGCCTTCACCCACCTTCCCCAGATGCTAATTTTTTTTTATTATTATGATTTAAGTTCTAGGGTACATGTGCACACCCTGCTGGTCTGTGACATACGTACACATGTGCCATGTTGGTGTGCTGCATCCATCAACTCATCATTCACATTAGGTATTTCTCCTAATGCTATCCCTCCCCACTCCCCCCACCCCACGACAGGCCCCAGTGTGTGGTGTTCCCCACCCTGTGTCCAAGTGTTGTCATTGTTCAATTCCCACCTATGAGTGAGAACATGCAGTGCTTGGTTTTCTGTCTTTGCAATAGTTTGTTCAAAATGATGGCTTCCAGCTTCATCCTTGTCCCTACAAAGGACATGAACTTATCCTTTTTCATGGCTGCATAGTATTCCATGGTGTATATGCGTCACATTTTCTTAATCCAGCCTATCATTGATGGGCATTTGGGTTGGTTCCAAGGCTTTGCTATTGTGAATAGTGCTGCAATAAATATATGTGTGCATGTGTCTTTATAGTAGCATGATTTATAACCCTTTGGGTATACACCCAGTAATGGGATCGCTGGGTCAAATGGTATTCATAGTTCTGGATGCTTGAGGAATCGCCACATTGTCTTCCACAATGGTTGAACTAGTTTATGCTCCCACCAACGGTGTAAAAGTGTTCCTATTTCTCCACATCCTCTCCAGTACCCAGGTGCTAACACTTTATAGAACCAAATTACAATTATCAACACCAAGAAATTAACATTGACATGATACTACTTGGGCTTTGTCTTTCATGCTCTCTGTTAGCTACATCTCTCCCTGGATTTTTTCCAAATATTTTCTTACAAGTGATAAATCTGTAGAAGAAATTCAGGGACTGGCAATTCCACTAAGAGCAACTCCCTTTGAGAGTCAGTGGTGAGGCTGGGCACAGTGGCTCATGCCTGTAATCCCAGCACTTTGGGAGGCCAAGGTGGGCAGATCACCTGAGGTCGGGAGTTCAAGACCAGCCTGGCCAACATGGTGAAATCCCGACTCTACTAAAAATACAAAAATTAGCTGGGCGTAGTGGCGGGCGCCTGTAATCCCAGCTGCTCAGAAGGCTGAGGCAGGAGAATCATGTAAACCCAGGTGGCAGAGGTTGCCATAAGCCGAGATTGTGCCACCGCACTCCAGCCTGGGTAACAGAGTGAGACTCCATCTGAAAAAAAAAAAAAAAGAGAGAGAGAGTGAGTGGTGAGAATACCAAAGGCCAAGGAGGGTTTTACTAGTGAGAAACTGTCAAAGAACAAAACAGAACTCCTGCAGCAGCCAGTTTCATGAGAATTTATTCCCTGAACCTACAGAAAAGGCAGATTTAAATTGCAACAGCTGGGAGGGGAGGAAGGCGAAGGAAGTATTCCATTTGGTTTGTTTAATTATTCTAAATTTCTTGAAGGCCTCCTTGGGGGTTGTTGTCTATTCAACAGGAAAGTAAAAGCAGAGATCAAAAGTAAAAGCAAGCCAGAACAGAATAAAGGAAGCAAGGCTTTTTGTCTTATCCTTTGTTGTGTTCTTATATTTGCCCTCTATAATTTCTCAATGATGATTGGTAGGGAGACAGAAAAAATGTTTAGTTTAGTAAAAAGGCACTCAGTGAATTGTTACAGCATTTCTTTTCGAAGCATATATTTAATTATGTTAGGTATAAATATGGGCAGAATTCATATCCAAAATGAATTTGCTTGGAGCAAAACGACTCCCTGAAGTCAATTTGTTTTCATATAATTGTGATGTATTATTAGATAAATGACATATGGAAGTATATTTAATTGATTGCTGATTATCTTAGCTAATGGAGGGAAACAATGGTGTGGTTAGTCCAAAATAATCTAAAGTCATTTAGATTTGATTTTGAAAAAAAAAAAATTGCTTTACATTTAGCAACGAATTGGGTATTTTTAACATTCTAAGAATTTTTAAATCTTCAAATAAAGCAATGAAAACATACTGAGTAAAAATATATTCAGCTCATAGCCTGGCCCTGCAGATATTAAACTGGCAATAAATACATGGCAATTAATCGCCAGGGAGTTTCCCAGCTTCCTTATCTATCTTCCAGCCACTGTGCCAGTCATTTCTTCTCATTCAGAAGACCCTCTTTTTAACCTATGCTAGCGGGCACACACTATCTCAGCCTCTGCTAGTGGGCATGTGACTAAGACTAGCTCAATCATAGCCTGCTATTCTTCTGGCTACAGTTATAGATTTCATGAGTACCTGTAACCTTGTACATTTACTCATGGACAGCATATTGTATCTTCCCTGGCAATAGTTTCATGGAAGAGTATATGGTAACAGCTGTGAGTCTCCAGCTGTCCTTTTATAAAATATGGTCTTGTCTTTCTGGCCCTAGTCGATTTATCTAGAGTAGATCCCCACCAAATCGGGCCAATCAGAGCTCTTTCCCCCATGAATTAGAAACTAAGACTAAGAGATTCCAGTATCACTTTTGACTTTGCTTTTTTTTTTTTCCCCCCCCCCCCCGAGACGGAGTCTCGCTCTGTCGCCCAGGCTGGAGTGCAGTGGTGCGATCTCGGCTCACTGCAAGCTCCGCCTCACAAGTTCAAGCCATTCTCCTGCCTCAGCCTCCCGAGTAGCTGGGACTACAGGCGCCCACCACCTCGCCCTGCTAGTTTTTGTGTTTTTGTGTTTTAGTGGAGAGACGATCTCCTGACCTCGTGATCCGCCCGTCTTGGCCTCCCAAAGTGCTGGCATTACAGGCGTGAGCCACCGCGCCTGACTTGACTTTGCTTTAACAGGAGTTGCACTTTAGGAAGCTTCCACGTCACTGTGCGAGAACAGAAAGTTGTTCTAGAGAGGGAGAAAAAGAGAAGAAAGAAGCAGTCAGACAGAGAGAAATATTGATGAAAAATGAAGAGAGAAGTACTGATTCTGATCCTTTAAAGGCCAGCCTACATTCTTGATCCTTGGTTCCCTAAGGGTACAAATTTGAATTTTCATATTAATTTTTTTGAAGCTAGCTCCAGATGGATTCTCATTGTCAATCAAGAGTCTTTACTAATTCTGCATTCCCTGGAGATAGTAGCAGGGAAGGCCGATGAATGTATTAATCCAGGGGTAGAAATTTGTAGGGCAGATAGAGGAGAAAGAGAGGAGGGGACGGCAACTAAAGGTACGGGTGGGAACACAGTTGAAGTGGCTAGAAATGAAGGCCAAGCTGGATTGAGAAGAAAGAAAATCAGCCAGGCATGGTGACTCACTCATGCCTGTAATCCCAGCACTTTGGGAGGCTGAGGCTCAAGTGATTTACTTGAACCCAGGAGTTAAAGACAAGCCTGGGCAACACAGGGGACCCTGACTCCACAAAAGAATTTTAAAAATTAAATTAGCTGAGTGTAGTGGCACATGCCTGTAGTCCCAGCTACTTGGGAGGCTGAGGCAGGAGGATCACTTGGGCCTGGGACATTGAGGTTAGTGTGAGCCAAGATTGCACCACTGCACTCCAGCTTGGGTGACATAGAGCAAGACCCTGTCTCAAAAAAAAAAAGAAAAGAAAAGAAAAAAAGGAGAACCCAAAATGGAATGGAATAAACCCTAGAAGAAGGGACAGGGCTGAGGCTGGAGGAGAAGGTTAGACGAATCTGCTGCCTTGTGAGTCAGAATGAGGGGAAGGAAACGAGGCTGTGTTCTGAGAGTAAAGTGTCAAAAGTGCAGGAGTCCTGAATTATAACAAGGTCCAGGATGTGGCTGGGAGAGTGGAATAAAGTAATAATTGGAATACAGGTTAGGAAACTCTCAGGCTAAGAAATGGAATGTATAATTTACCTAGGAAAGTGGTAGAAGCTAGGCAGAGAAGACTGTGAACCAGATGTCAAAACCTCAGTAGATATGTGTTTGTTAGAAATAGAGGCTATTGACACAATCAAAATTATATTGGAGATTTTAATTCTTCGGTGTCAATAATGAGAATCTGAGTGGATAAAGTATTGTGTAAAAGGTCCTGACATTCAAATATAGACTTAATTGATATTTAGAATAAATTAAATGAGGTAGATTTGTATTGTATTTATAATGCATACAAAATGTGCTCTGTAAAGTAGTATAGACATTATGGAACACAGTATGGAAGTTCCTCAGAAAACTAAATATAGAACTACCATATAATCCAGCAATCCCACTGTTGGGTATATATCCAAAATAAAGGAAATCAGTATATCAAATTGACATTTATTGACACTCCCATGTTTATTGCACCACTTTTTGCAATATCCGAGGTATGAAATCAATCTAAGTTTCTATCGGAGGATGGATAGATAAAAGAAAATGTGGTACATATATAAAATGGAATATTTGGTCATTAAAAAAAGAATGAAATCCTGTTATTTGCAGCAACATAGATGGAACCAGTAGTCATCACGGTAAGTGAAATAAGCTCGGTACAGAAAGACAAATGTTCTCACTCATATATGAGAGCTAAAAAAGTGGATCTTTTGGAGGTAGAGAGTAGAATGATTGTTACCAGAGGCTGTGAAGGGAAGGAGGTTGCAGGGTATGATGAGAAGCTGGTCAATGGGTAGCACAAAAATACAGTTAGGGTTAGGCACAATGGCTCACGCCTGCAAACCCAGCGCTTTGGGAGGCCGAGGCAGGTGGATCATTTGAGGTCAGGAGTTTGAAACCAGCCTGGCTAGCATGGTGAGACCCCTGTCTCTACTAAAAATACTAAAATTAGCCGGTTGGATGGTAGTGGTGCACACCTGTAATCCCAGCTACTCTGGAGGCTGAGGCAGGAGAATCGCCTGAACCTGGGAGGCATAGGCTGCAGTGACCGGAGATTGTGCCACTGCACTCCAGCCTGGGTGAAAGAGTGAGACCTGTCTCAAAAAAAAAAACAAAAAAAAAAATACAGTTACATAGAAGGAACAGTTATATTATTCAATAATACAGTTGGGAAACTATAGTTTAAAATAATTCATTGTATATTTCAAAATAGCTAGAAGAAAAAAATTATAACGTTTCCAACATGAAGAAAAGATAAATGTTTATGGTGATAGATATCCCAATTACCCTGTGTATCATTACACATTGTAAACAGGTATCAAAATACCACATGTATCCCAAAAACCTCTACAACTATTATGTATCAATTTTAAATTTAGATTTTAAATTCTCAGCTGTGATAAAAACATAAATTAATTTTAAAAATAAAATAAAAACTACTTACATGAAAAGTTAATTCTTCTAAAAAATAGACTTACCTGGCTGGGCATAGTGGCTCATGCCTGTAATCCCAGCACTTTGGGATGCCGAGGTGGGCAGATCACCTAAGGTTAGAAGTTCGTGACCAGCCTGACCAATATGGTGAAACCCCGTCTCTACTAAAAATACAAAAAATTAGCCAGGCGTGGTGGCGGGCACCTGTAGTCCCAGCTACTCCAGAGGCTGAGGCAAGAGAATTGCTTGAACCCCGGAGGCGGAGCTTGCAGTGAGCTGAGAGAGCGCCACTGCACTCCAGCCTCAGCAACAGAGTGAGACTCTGTCTCAAAAGAAAAAAAAAAACAACGTACGTAATGCCACTGAACTGTACAGTTAAACATAGTTAAAATGGTAAAATGTAAGTTATGCCTATCTTACCAAAACAAAAAATATTTAATATTAATATACAGTTAAATGAGTTTAGTTCAATCCTTGAACAACTAACATTGTCACAACAATGTAACAGAGAAATTATAAATTATCAAATGCTATTGAATTTTATACAATGTATCTATTTTTGAATAAATAATAGATTTATATGGTACAAAACAATACCTAGGAAAGAGTAAATCTCCCCTTGATCTACCCAGTTCCCAGAGACAACCCTGTTACCAGTTATTTTTACATCCTACCAGAGCTAATACATATAATTACTCCAATTACTGTATGTAACACTGTATACACAGTCTTGCAACTTGCTACCAATAGAGTAAATTTCTTTTTTCTTTTCTTTCTTTCTTTCGTTCTTTCTTTTTCTTTCTCTCTCTTTCTTTCCTTCTTTCCTTCTTTCCTCCCTCCCTCCCTTCCTTCCTTCCTTTCTCTTTCTTTCTTTCTTCCTTTCTTTCTTTCTTTCTTTCTTTCTTTCTTTCTTTCTTTCTTTCTT
>NC_045438.1:148011440-148189101 GCF_002776525.5 Piliocolobus tephrosceles
CTTTCTTTCTTTCTTTCTTTCTTTCTTTCTTTCTTTCTTTCTTTCTTTCTTTCTTTCTTTCTTTCTTTCCTTTGAGACAGCATCTCACTCTGTCACCCAGGTTGGGGTACAGTGGTGCAAACACGGCTCACTGCAGCCTCAACCTCCTGGGCTCAAGTCTCCTCCTGCCCCAGTCTCCCCAGCAGCTAGGACTACAGCTGTGACCCATTATGCCTGGCCAGAGAGTGATTTATTATTATTATTATTATTATTATTATTATTATTATTATTATTATTATTGATTGATTGATTGAGACAGAGTCTCATTCTGTCTCCCAGGCTGGAGTGCAGTGGCGTGATCTCAACTCAATGCACCCTATGCCTCCCAGGTTCAAGCAATTCTCCTGCCTCAGCCTCCCAAGTAGCTGAAATTACAGGCACGTGCCACCACACCCTGCTAATTTTTGTATCTTTAGTAGAGACAGGGATTTTACCACGTTGGCCAGGCTGGCCTCGAACTCCTGACCTCAGGTGATCCACCCACCTTGGCTTCCCAAAGTGCTGGGACTAAAGGTGTGAGCCACTGCACCCGGCCCAGAGTGAATTTCTTAATCAGCTAAAATAGTCCCTTTTTTTCCAACGGGTAGATTTAAGGTAGACATTTGTGAGGATTTCTTTTCCTGAGGTTACACCTCTTGAGCACCAAGAGTATGGCAAGTGCATTAGAGGTTGAGAGGTGAAATAATCACCAGTCTTTTTTTTTTTTTTTTTTTTGCCAGACGGACTTCAGTAAATTCTTGCTTCCACAAAATTCTCTGAGCTAATAATCAAAGACAGATAACCGGTTGAGTCTAGAACTGGACCTCTGGGCCTCCGTTTCTTAGCAGCAGACTCTAAAGCTCCACCCTTCTTTTTGAACAGTTAGCTAATGACATTCATCTCTGCATCTGTCTTGAGGCAATTTAGATGTTCTAGGGTAGGTATTTAGGTGAGGCGAATCGGCTCCAGGCCTGCAGTCCAGCCACATTTCTGTAAATGATAATTGCCTACTTTGTCAGCCATAAGTGCCTTTGGGAGGTAGTTGAATGGGACTTATGGGATCAGGAATAATTTAAAAATATTATGCCAGGCACGATGGCTCAGCCTATAATCCCAGCACTCTGGGAGACCAAGGTGGGAGGATCACCTGAGGTCAGGAGTTCGAGACCAGCCTGACCAACATGGAGAAACGCTGTCTCTACTAAAAATACAAAATTAGCCGGGCGTGGTGGCGCATGCCTGTAATCCCAGCTACTCGGGAAGCTGAGGCAGGAGAATCACTTGAATCTGGGAGGCGGAGGTTGTGGTGAACCGAGATCATGCCACTGCACTCCAGCCTAGGCAACAAGACGGAAACCTCATCTCAAAAAAAAAAAAAAAAAAAAAAAAAATTGATGCTAGCTCTTAGATTTCTGATGAGCTACTTTCAACGTAACCCTCCTTTTTGGGGGACCATGACATAGGCCATAGGAAACAGCCAACACACTCTAAAATTCTGACATTGTTGTACTATGTTCTCTAACATTCCATCCTTTGTCAAGAAATGATCCATGTCCCAAGATAAAATATATGATAGTCATAGTCATTTGACCAAGTGTTTCCACTTCACGTGAAGGGTTAGTAAGATTACCAATGCTCAGCCTAGGCCTGAGGGGTGTTTACTTTTCTTTTCTTTTTGTTTTTTTTTTTTTGAGACAGATTCTTACTCTGTCACCCAGGCTGGAGTGCAGTGGCACGATCTCGGCTCACTGCAACCTTCACCTCCCAGATTCAACTGATTCTCCTGCCTCAGCCTCCCAAGTAGCTGGGATTACAGGCACACACCACCATGCCCAGCTAGCTTTTTATATTTTTGTTAGAGATAGGGTTTGACCATGTCGGCCAGGCTGATCTCAAACTCCTGACCTCAAGTGATCCACCTGCCTTGGTCTCCCAAAGTGCTGGGATTACAGGCACGAGCTACCGTGCCCAGCCTACTTTTCTTAAAACTACCTTTAACTTAGATGATTCTACAATTTAGTGTCTTATATACCCAATTCTGACATGAATTTCTCATCATTTCTAACTTTTTTTTTTTTTTAAGATAGAGTCTCACTCTGTCACCCAGGCTGGAGTGCAATCTCAGCTCACTGCAACCTCTGCTTTCTGGGTTCAACTGATCCTCCCGCCTCAGCCTCCCAAGTAGCTGAAACTACAGGTATGTGCCACAACACCAGGCCTAATTTTGGTATTTTTTTAGTAAAGACGGGGTTTCGCTGTGTTGGCTGGGCTGGTCTCAAACCCTTGACCTCAAGTGATCCACTCACCTCCACCTCGCAAAGTGTAGAATTACAGGCATGCACCACTGTGCCCAGCCTCAAACTTCTTTTTAGTTACAAATAACAGAAAACACTACCAAATTGGCTTATATTAAAAAAATATGTATGTTACTAGCTTATGTAGCTTGATCTTATGATCTTGGTCTAGATTTTGCTTTAATCAAGGCTGGTGAAGGTATGTGCCGCAACACCAGGCCTAAGGAAACTAGAATATTTCACCCCCAAGATATGCCTTTTGGCATACGTGTTTGTTGCTGTTGTTATTTTATTTTATTTTTTGAGACAGGGTCTTGCTGTGTCCCCCAGGCTAGAATGCAGTAGCATGATCATGGCTCACTGCAGCCTCAACCTCCTGGGCTCAAGCAATCCAGGCTGCTTCAGTAGAATTTTTTGTAAAGACAAGGTCTTGCTTTATTGCCGAGGCTTGTCTCAAACTCCGGGGCTCAAGCTATACTCCTGCCTCAGCCTCCTGAAGTGCTGGGATTACAGGCATAAGCCACCACAGCCGTCCTGGCATAAATATTTTTATGCTAGAGACAATTGGGAAGCAAGAGTTTATAGAAAAGGTCTGTTTGAGCTGCTCCTTCTTACCTATGGTTGGCCGTAAAAATTCCTGTGAAAAAGATGCAGAAGGGATCCTGCCTGCCCTTTCGACATAAAGACAGTCATGCAGATTATCATCCACTTAGTTTGGAGACTGGGACCAGCGGGTCAGAGGAATCTTGGAGCAGACTTTATTACCTTCCCATAATTTCCCCACCTTTTGGGAGCCTGAAACCGCTTATTCCTTTGTCTTGTCACTTCTAAATGTATTGCTCTTTGTTAGGTATGCTATCTAAGCCAGGACTCTTAGCCATTATTTTGAGAGATACTTTTAAACTGGAATTTCTCCTGCACGGTGGGCGCAGCAGGCATTAAAAATTTTTTTAAATGCTTGTTTTTCTCCTGTTGATCTGTCTTTTGCTACAGAGATGCTCCAGCTATGAACTTATAAAGGTTGAGAAAAGAAATTACATTTTCTCCCCTTCACTGAATTGGGAAGAAGGTTAAACAAAAATATCATCAGGAAATATCTCTATTCCTTGTTTTGGGAAGATCGGAGTTATTCTCTGGCTCCATAGGGAAACAAGATGGCTGCCTGCAGCAGCATCTTCCCGGATTCAACTCAATAAAAACAGTTTGAAAGTGTTCCTTTCAACAATCACAACAAAAGTCTAATTTTTTTTTATTCGTTTGGTTGGGTTACATAATTGTTCCTGAACAAATTCATGTGGCCAGGAGAGTGTAATATTCCAATTAGCTGGACTAAGTCACAGGAACTATTTTTTTCTTTAAATGACAGTTTTATTGAGATGTAATTCACATATCATAAAATCTACCCCATATGAACTCTTTGAAAGTAGGACTTGGAGTGACACCATCTAAAGCACTTGGACTGGTCAGGCATGGTGGCTCACGCCTGTAATCCCAGCACTTTGGAAAGCCGAGGCAGGTGGGTCACCTGAGGTCAGGAGCTCGAGACCAGCTTGGCCAAAACAGTGAAAACCCATCTCTACTAAAAATACAAAAATTAGTCAGGTATGATAGTGCATGCCTGTAATCCCAGCTATTAGGGAGGCTGAGGCAGGAGAATAGCTTCAACCTGGGGGGCAGAGGTTGCAGTGAGCTAAGATGGTGCCACTGCACTCCAGCCTGGGAGACAGAGTGAGACTCCATCTCCGCAGAAAAAATAAATAAATAAGCACTTTGACTGAAAGTTGAGGAGGCGAGGTTTCCCAGAGCAAAATGGGCACTGATATTATTAAAGAAAGGGTGAATGGATACTGGCCCCCAAAACTGAGTTTCTAAGGATCTTACCTGAAAGGAACTGTATACTGTGGATTTGTAGAGTTTAGCAATTACTCCCTGTGTTGCCTCCCTGTGAGGTGCAGTTTAAAACAATTACTCATTGCTTTTCTTTTCTTATTTTGTTATCCTTCATGTTCATTTTTTTTTTCTACAAATGTTGCAAAATCTTAGTTCAGCCAGGCACAGTGTCTCATGCCTGTAATCCTATCAGTTTGGGAGACCGAGCTGGGAGGATCACTTGAAGCCAGGAGTTTGAGACCAGCCTGGGAAGCATGGCAAGACTCTGTCTCTATAAAAAAATTTTAACACTTAGCCAGGCATAGTGGCACACACCTATATCCCAGCTACTCAGGAGGATTGCTTGAGCCCAGAAGTTTGAGGCTGCAGTGAGCTATTATCAGGCCACTGCCCTCCAGCCTGGGCAACCGAGGGAGAGCCTGTCTCCAAAAATAGAAAAAGTCTTAGTTCCCAGACTTACATTCACTTCTGTACCTGGCTCTGTGTTTGTGTATAGTAAAATAAAAGTTTTCTGAATTTCCTTAGTTAAAACTCACTTTCTTTGTTCAATCGTAGTGTTAATTCTCCAGCAATAGCCTGGGAAGGTTGTATGGTTGATTGAGAAATACCTTTATTAGGGCTTCCCAATGAGATCTCTATGCCATAGCATGGTTCACAGGCTCACTTAATGTAGGGTAAAGGTTAAGAGCCCAGACTGGTCATCAGATGGAATCAGATACCACTTAATAATTCAGTAAATTAGGCCAGGTGCAGTCGCTCACACCTGTAATCCCAACACTTTGGGAGGCCGAGAAAGGCGGATCACGAGGTTGGGAGATGGAGACCATATGGGCTAACACCGCGAAACCCTGTCTGTACTAAAAAATACAAAAAATTAGCCAGGCATGGTGGCGGGCGCCCGTTGTCCCAGCTACTCGGGAGGTTGAGGCAGGAGAATCGCACGAACCTGGGAGGCAGAGCTTGCAGTGAGCTGAGATCATGCCACTGCACTCCAGCCTGGGCGACAGAGCAAGACTCTGTCTCAAAAAAAAATAATAATAAGTAAAATAAATAAATAATAATAATAATTCAGTAAATTAGGCCAGGCATGGTGGCTCATGCCTGTAATCCCAGCACTTTGGGAGGCTGAGGTGGGTGGATCACCTGAGTTCAAGAGTTCAAGACCAGCTTGGCCAACATAGTAAAACCCTGTCTCTACTAAAAATACAAAAAATCAGCCAGGCGTGGTGGTGCATGCCTGTTGTCTCAGCTACTTAGGAGGCTGAGGCAGGAGAATCGCTTGAACCCAGGAGGCAGAGGTTGCAGGTTGCAGTGAGCAGAGATCACACCATTGCATTCCAGCATGGACAACAGAGTGGAACTCCATCTCAAAAAAAAAAAAAAAAATTAACAAATTTGGGCAAGTCACTTGAACTTCCTGAACTTCGGTTTGTGTATGTATATACATATTTTAATTTTTTTTTAAGAGAGGGTTTCTCACTGTGTTGCCCAGGCTGGAGTACAGTGACTCTTCCAAGGCATGATTATAGCACAGTACGGCTTCAAACATCTGGGCTCAAGTGATTCTCCTGCCTCAGCATCCTGGTAGCTAGGACTACAGGTGTGCACTACTGTGTCCAGCTTGAACTTTGGCTCCTTAATCAGAAAACTGAAACTAAAATTATATCCCAAATGACAGTCATGAGGATTATAAATTAGAAGATACATGTATAAGGAAAGAGAGGAAATAACATTTTCTTGAACTCCTCTTACGATCTAAGAAATGAGTTTGGAAGAAATACTTGAATGTACTTCTTGGAGCTAAGGCCTTAAGAGTCAAGTTCTTGTATCAAAATCCCTTCTAGGGAGGATGAATCCTGTTAACTGAAGTATTTTTGTTTTTCTGAGAGTTGAATAGGGTTTGCATATGCAAAGTTCCACTGGGAGGGCTGGAAACTGGGTAAACCTGTGAGGGGGGAAAAAGGAATAAATGATGTTGGTGCTGAAGGGGTACTCAGGTGTGCTGGAGCTGGCAGCTATGGGCTTTCAAGGGCTGGTTTTTGGCATTTCTTCCCAACTTCATGTTCAGAGGCATCATGCTGGCAGTGTGAAATCAGTAATGGTAGGATTATTTATACTACAGAAATTGGCAAGTCTGCACATCAGCTCTTCCCACCCCCAAAGAGCTAACTAGTAAATATTTACCAGCACAACACTAGATAAAATACTTCTATGTCTGAGCAGTGAAAAAAGTTGCTTTGGAAAATAGGGCTATCTGAAGAAGTGGGTTATAGTTCTTTTTTTTTTTTTTTTTTTTTGAGATGGAGTCTCACTCTGCCACCCATGCCGGAGTTCAGTGGCATGATCTCAGCTCACTGCAACCTCCGCCTCCTGGGTTGAAGTGATTCTCCTGTCTCAGCCTCCCGAGTAGCTGGGACTACAGGCGCCCACCACCACACCCAGCCAATTTTTAAAAAATTTTAGTAGAGATGGGTTTTCACCATGTTAGCCAGTATGACTCCATCTCCTGACCTTGTGATCCAACCGCCTCGGCCTCCCAAAGTGCTGGGATTACAGGCGTGAGCCACTGTGCTCGGCCCACCTTTGTATTTATATATTCCCATCCCACATTGCATATGGCAGACTAGTATCACCAACAGGATATTGATGAAATGACACTGTGTGATTTCTGAGGCTACATCATAAAAGACGTTGTAACATATGCCTTTTTCTCTCTTGGATCATTTGCTCTGGGAAGTTGATGGCTATGTCATGAGGACACTCACTCAAGTAGCCCTACGAAGAAGTCCACATAGGGTGGATCTGAGCCTCCTGCCAACAACCAGCACAACCTGCCAACTTTCAGAATGAGCCAGCTTGTAGTAAATCCTCCATCCCTAGACAAGCCTTCAAATAACTACCACCCTGGCTGCCACCCTGACTGCCACCTCATGAAATACTCAAGCCAGAACCACCCCAGGTAAGTCGCTCCTGAATTGCTGACTACAGAAACTGTATGGAAAAATAAATATTTACTTCTGTTTTAAGACAGTAAGTTTTGAGGTATGTAGTTATGCAATACTAGATTAAAGCAGATATTAAAACAATCCTAATTTGCTATAATAACAATAACACTGTTGATTAAGGGTGTTGTCTGTGAGTTTGGGCAAGTGACTTAACATTGCCATACTTCAGTTTTCTCATCTGTCAAAAGGGACTAATAACGCCTGGTCAGGTGGTTCATGTCTGTAATCCCAGCACTTTGGGACGCCAAGATCGGAGGATCTCTTGAGCCCAGCCTAAGCAACATAGCAAAACCCCATCTCTACTAAAAATACAAAAAACTAGCCTGGTGTTGGTGGCATGTGCCTGTAGTCCCAGCTACTCAGGAGGCTGAGGTGGGAGCATCACCTGAGCTTGGGAAGTCGAGGGTGCAGTGAGCTGTGATCAAGTCATTGCATTCCAACCTGGGTGACAAAAGTGAGACTCTGTCTCAAAAAGAATCCATGTCTCAGAATGTTTATAACATTAAATTATATAATAGATATAGACGTTTTAAAGAATAAAATAGAATCATAGATAGCATATAATAAACTCAATAAATGTCATCCATTATTATTTGCTGTTCTTCTTCTTCTTCTTTTTTTTTCCTGAGATGGAATCTCACTCTGTTGCCCGGACTGGAGTACAGTGATGTGATCTCAGCTCAGTGCAAGCTCTGCCTCCCGGGTTCAAGCAATTCTCCTCCCTCAGCCTCCTGAATAGCTAGGATTGCAGGTGTACGCCACCACATCCAGCTAATTTTTGTATTTTTAGTATAGATGAGGTTTCACCATGTTGGCCAGGCTGGTCTCGAACTCCTGACCTCATGATCCACCCACCTCAGCCTCCCAAATTGCTAGAATTACAGGCGTGAGCCACCACGCCCAGCTGCTGTTCTTTTTTTAATTAAAAAAAAAAAAATGTTTTTGAAATAAGGTCTCACTCTGTTGCCCAGGCTGGAATGCAGTGGTCTGACCACAGCTCACTGCAGCCTTAAAATCCTGGGCTCAAGGAATCCCCCAACCTCAGCCTCCTGAGTAGCCTCCTGGGGCTATAGGCACACATCACGGCATCCAGCCTTTTTTTTTTTTTTTTTTGAGACAGGTTCTCACTATGTTGCCCAATCTGGTCTCAAACGCCTGACCACAAGTTATCCTCCCAGCTCAGCCTCCCAAAGTGTGAGATTACAGGCATGAGTTACCATGCCCAGCCTGCTGTTATTCTTATTACTATTATTTTTTATATTTTAATGTTAATTTTAACCAAATCTGCTTCTCCTTCTGTTTTTCAAAATCCATTACTAACACAACAACCACACGGTTAAAACAACAGCAGTCAAACACATCAGAAACCTGGACATTATCCTTGACTGATTTTACTTTTCACTCTTCACATCCAATCAATTATTACGTTCCAATGACTATATCTTCTAAATACTTTCAGAGTATTTCCTTTATTCCTACTCCCACTGCCTTAGCTCAGGTCCCTATCAACTCCTATCTAAACTATTAAACAGATTCCTAAATGGTTCCCTGCCTCTAATCTTGTTTCCCCCAAATTGTTTTTCACACTGCAGCCAGTGATCTATCTACAATACAAATATAATAAAACCATTCCCCTTGTGAAAACCTTTCCCTGGTCCTCTGACAACTGCCGAAGGCAGTTGCTCACTGCTCACCCGCCTCCCAGGTTCCAGTGATTCTCCTGCTTCAGCCTCTCAGGTAGCTGGGATTACAGGCATGTGCCACCACACCTGGCTAATTTTTGTATTTTTAGTAGAGATGGAGTTTCACCATGTTAGCCAGGCTGGTCTCAAACTCCTGACCTCAGGTGATCTGCCCGCCTCGGCCTCCCAAAGTGCTAGGATTACAGATGTGAGCCACCATGCCCAGCCAGCTGTGGATTCTTACTTACGCTTCAAAATTTGACCCAAGCATTCTTTTCTCCAGGAAAGAACTAACCAAATAACTAAATAAATGAAATAAGATTTCTCAGATGCCTTAGTTTGGGTTAAGCCTCCTTTCTTTAACATACAATATGTATCTGAGGTCCAGGTAAAAATATTCAGGACATTCTTATACCAAAAAATTACTCATTGTTTATCTGAAATTCAAATTCAACTAAGCATCCTGTTTTTGTTTACTGAATCTGGCAACACGGTCTCCTCACTTCCTATTATATATTGTATAAATTTTATCTCTTACATATATACCCCTCCCTTGGAAGGACTTGCAAGAAAGGGACTTAGTGGAAATCTCTTACAGGAAAGAACCATGTCTTTTGTTAATGGGCAGTTGAGAGGATGGCAGGATGGGAAACTTTTTTTTTTTTTTTTAATTATCTGACACACCCAGATACATTAGTTAGAATCTTCTGGTTGCAAGTAGTAGAAACAAACTCAAGCCCAATGAAGCAGTGAAGGATTTATGGTAATGAGAATTCCAGAGCCAGAATGCAGCTGGCTTCAGGAAGCCCAGGAGCCCATTGCTGTCTCTTCTCTCATCTGTTTCTCTCAACTCCTGAGCTCCCTTCTTCTCTAATTGCCAGGCCTTTCTCTGCTACTCAATTCACTTGGAAGATAGCTGAGCAGCCCTCCTGATGGTTACATCTCGTGTCTTGAGATAGACACTAATATCTCTTGACCCCAATTCCAATCTCTGGGGAGGGTACTGGGTTCAGTCAGTTGAGTCTAGGAAGGGAGGGTCATGTAATAACAGGGTCTCACCTGTGACCGTGTAGAGTATTTTTTTAGTTTTTAATGTTTTTTGGGGGGACAAGATCTTGCTCTGTCACCCAGGCTAGAATGCAGTGGTGTCCTTATAGCTCACTGTATCCTCAAACTCCTGGGCCCAAGGGCTCCTCCTGCCTCAGCTTCCCAAGTTGCTGGGACTACAGGTGCACACCACCATGCCAGGCTAATTTACAGATGGGGTCTTGCTATGTTGCCCAGGCTGGTCTCAAACTCCTGGCCTCAAGCAATCTTCCAGCCTTGGCCTCCCAAAGCACTGGGATTACAGGCATGAGCCACTGTGCCCTGGCCTCACCCTGTGGTTTGATAGCAGAGGAAGAACACACACTGAGAAGGTTTCTACTGCATAGATGCTGCATTAGTCAGGGTTCTCCAGACAACAGAACCCATAGCATACGTGTGTGTGTGTGTGTGTGTGTGTGTGTGTGTGCGAGAGAGAGAGAGAGAGAGAGAGAGATTGAGATTATAGAGGCTGGCAAGTGCAAATATTTAGGGTGGGCTGGCAGACTGGAGACCCAGGGGAGAGTGGATATTGTAGTTCAAGTTCAAAAGCTGTCTGCTGGCAGAATCCCCTCCTGTTCCAAGGTCAGTCTTTTGTTCTACTCGCCTTCATCTGATTGTGTGAGACCCCCTCACATCAGAGAGGAAAGTCTGCTTTACTCAAAATCCACTGATTTAAATGTTAATCGCAACCAAAAATACCCTCATTGAAACATCCAGATACTCAAACATTTGTGGAATTGAACAACTTTTGTTGCCTACGACATTTAAACAGTGTTGCTCTGTGAAGAACCTCAGATAAATTGTGATCTCAGAATCTCAGAACCAAGAATAGTTAGGCCTTCTTCTGAGTCTTGGTTTCTTTTATCCCATGAACTCTGAATCATGTATCATATTTCTCTCTTTTGGTTCTAGAGAGGTTGGACTTTAATTAGTGTTTGTTTTCTAGCAAATGTGCAGTACCTTACAGGTGCATTTTGTACACTAACCTCATTCCTGTGTACATATTACCTTCAAAACAATTCTCATTTTTCATTTCTTAATTGCCTTACAAATTTGTTTTTAAGTTTATTTAACAGGACTTTATGGGAAGAGTGTGAGTTAATAAAGAAAGCGCTTGTCAAAATTCTTGATCTCCTTTTCCTAGAGCCAAGACCAATGTCTTTCATTTTTAATGATTCTAAAATGAGCAGTTTGTAGTCTTTCAAAAGTCCTCATATGACACGATTCCCACATCCCTTCCATTTCAGCAGTCCTGTTTACAGGTTTAAAAGAAACCCAGCATGTATCATCAATCTCTTACCATTCGAAGCATAGTGAAAGTCAAGTGCTCAATGCTGCAAAACATTGAGCTGTTAAACACCTCCAGACATTTTTTTTTTCACCAGCTTAAATTGCTCTTCTTTTACCATCTTAAAACATATGCTCTTTTCCTCAGATCTTCAAAAATGTTGACTTCTAAAAGTGGGCCTTTGTTCTGGGGTGGTAGAGCTGAAAAGTGAGGCAAAAATAAAAGAGCTGAGAGCAAAAACAGAACCAAGAGAAGGGGGTCTTTGAGATGACGTCTGAATCTGTTCAATAAACATGACTGGCATAGCCAGGGGCGGTGGCTCACGCCCATAATCCCAACAGTTTGGGAGGCTGAGGTGGGTGGATCACCTGAGGCCGGGAGTTCGAGATCTGCATAGCCAACATGGTGAAACCCCATCTCTACTAAAAATACAAAAATTAGCCAGATGTGGTGGCACATGCCTGTAATCCTAGCTACTTGGGAGGCTGAGTCAGGAGAATCAGTTGAATCCGGGAGTGGAGGTTTCAGTGAGCCAAGATCATAACACTGTACTCCAGCCTGGGTGACAAGAGCGAAACTCTGTCTTAAAATAATAATAATAATAATAATAATAGCTCTATATAAAAGATTACGTTGCAACCACTATATTTTTGGCAAATGCAGCAATAGGATATTCACTATGAGTTGAGGTTTTCCATGTTGTCCATTTGGTGTCCCCGAAGCAGTCCTTGAGTGCAGTAGCTTTACAAAGTACATGCCAAAAAGGAAGAGGCCAGAACATCATCTCCATTTTTACTTCTGTTATCATGTTACTCCCTTGATCTGATTAAAAAAAAAAAAAAAAAAAAAAAAAAAAGTAGTCCTGTCCGGGTGTGGTGGCTCATGCCCATAATCCCAGTACTTTGGGAGGCTGAGGCAGGTGGGTCACTTTAGGTCAGAAGTTTGAGACCAGCCTGACCAACATGGCGAAACCCCATCTCCACTAAAAATACAAAAATTAGCCAGTGTGGTGGCTCAGCCCTGTAAGTCCCAGCTACTCCAGATGCTGAGGCAGGAGAATCACTTGGACCTGGGAGGTGGAGGCTGCAGTGAGCCGAGATCGTACCTCTGCACTCTAGCTTGGGCGGCAGAGTGAGACTATCTCAAAAAAAGGAAAAAAAAAAGTAGTCCTAAACAGAAGTTTCTAAACATGATATAGAATTTCATTAAAAGGTTAGCACTGTGTATTTCAGATATAACAAATAGTCACCTGAAGAAATATGAGAGGGAAAAAATTGGTAATTTCACCATGAAATGAATACTTTTGTAATTATTCTTGAAAGAGCAAAATAAGTCAAAGATGAAAATAGTATATGGATTACGTGACATCTTCTCCCAAAGGACAAAAAATGGGGAAAACTGGCAGAGGTCTCAAGAAGATCCTAAGCTGAAGTGAGAGGCTATTTTGAGAAAATACTTGATGAGAGTATTACTTTATTGCTCTGCTCTTCCGTGAGCTGCATGCTGTGAAAGCCAGAGCTGAAATAATAAAGTCTAAGATGTCAAATCTGAACACAGGGCAGCAAGAGCGCATTTAGGCTTGCAGGGGAGCAGGGGAGGTAAAAGTACTGGTGCTGGGCAGGTATGTCCAAATGAACCTGAGAGAGTAACAAAGTGAGGGAAAGCAAAGAAGATATGAAATACATGGTGAAATTTGAAGGTGAGACAGAGGCAAGAAGAATGGCTCAGGAAGGCCTTTCTAACACCGGGTTTTTTCCCTACTATTTTCATGAAGTTATCAGGAAAGGGGCAGGACACATAGCACAGTCTCAGTAGCATCTCTTGCTTCTCAGTTCCTCCTGCTCTTACTAGCCTTCCCTGTTGGAACCTGTCTATGAGCCAGCCATGCCTGGGGCTTTTGAAGAGAAGGTAACTGAAAACAGCTGGACAAGGGGCCTGGAGGAAAAGTAGTTTTTATCAAGGGCAATTCCTAATGCCATCTGCACATATCAGCCCTTCAAAGAAGGGCTAAGCAAAGTGCTCAATAGTCCTGGTACAATAAAACTCTAACCTTTTCTGTTTCCTTGCTTCTTTTCTAGGTTTTAATTTACTTCTTGATTTTAAAAAGAAATTTAAAGTTTTGTCTTTCTTTTAAGCCAACTCAATTCTCTATATTTATCTCTTTCTTTTTTTCTTTCTTTCTTTCTTTTTTTTTTTTTTTGAGATGGAGTCTTGCTCTGTTGCCCAGGCTGGAGTGCAATGGCGTGATCTCAGCTCACTGCAATCTCTGCCTGAGTTCAAGCAATTCTCCTTCCTCAGCCTCCCAAGTAGCTGGGATTATAGGTGTGTGCCATCATGTCTGGCTAGGTTTTGTAATTTTAGTAGAGATGATGTTTCACTGTGTTGGCCAGGCTGGTCTTGAACTCCTGACCTCGAGTAAGCCTCTTGCCTCAGCTGCCCAAAGTGCTGGGATTACAGGTGTGAGCCACTGTGGCTGGCTAATTTTTGTATTTTTAGTAGAGATGGGCTTTCACCATATTGGCCAGGCTGTTCTAGAGCTCTTGACCTACAGTGATCCACCCGCCTCAGCCTCCCAAAGTGTTGGGATTACAGGTGTGAGCCACTGTGCCCAGCTAATTTTTGTATTTTTAGTAGAGACAGGGTTTCACCATTTTGGTCAGGCTGATCTCAAACTCCTGACATGCAGTGATCCGCCCACCTTGGTCTCCCAAAGTGTTGGGATTACAGGCGTGAACCTATAATATTAATAGGCACCCAGGCTATAATATAAATAGGCACCCAGCCTATTTTTATCTCTTTTTATCAGAACCCTTTACTGTGGTGCACAGCAAGACAAAGAGATTAACTCAATCCATGGTGTGTTATTCTTCTATAACTAATTTAGAAGATTAACTATAATTAGATTAGCTATACATTGCATAGTGAAACATCACATTTGGCTGTCTAAAGGCTAGTTGGTTGTTAAAGAACTTGTCAATCACCTACCTTTATCCTTCTGAAATTTTGGGACCCAATCATTAAAAAATTATTTTTAATTTTATAATAATTTCACATACAAAAACTGTATATGTAACAAATGTTAATTGTGATGCTTAGTGATAAAATGAATACCTGTGAATTCACTGCCTAATTTAAGAACAAGGCAACAATACCATTGTGTCAAACTATTTCCAACTTACCAATTTTTTTCATAGCTAATTCTTTTGGTAATGTATCTCAGAAGTTATCAGCAAACTCAAGGTCATCTAGATTTTCTTCTATGTTATCTTCTAGAAGTTTTATAGATTTGCATTTTATGTTTAGGCTTATGATCCATTTTGAGTTAATTTTTGTGAAAGATGTAGAGACTGTATCTAGATTTATTTTGTTGCATGTGAATATCTAGTTATTCCAGCACCATTCATTGAAAAAATGATCCTCTCTCCATTGAATTGTGTTTGCTCCCTTATCAAAGATCAGTTGACTATACATTTGTGGGTCTAGTCCACAGATGTATCTGTCTATTCTTTCACCAGTGTCATGTTTAGTCACTGTAGCATTAGAATAAGTCTTCAAGTGTCAGTCCTCTAACTTTGTTCTTCTATTTCAATATTTGTGTTAGCTATTCTGGGTCTTCTGTCTTTCTACATAAATTTTAGAAAGAGCATGTTGATACGCAAAAAATAGCTTGCTGGAATTTTTATTGGGATTGAGTTGAATCTAGAGATCAATTTGAGGAAAACTGACATCTTCAAAATATTAAATCTTTTTTTTTTTTTGTTTGAGACACAGTCTCGCTCTGTCACCCAGGCTGGAGTGCAGTGGCCGGATCTCAGCTCACTGCAAGCTCCACCTCCTGGGTTTACGCGATTCTCCTGCCTTAGCCTCCCCAGTAGCTGGGACTACAGGCGTCCGCCACCTCGCCAGGCTAGTGTTTTGTATTTTTTAGTAGAGACGGGGTTTCACCATGTTAGCCAGGATGGTCTCGATCTCCTGACCTCGTGATCCGCTCGTCTCGGCCTCCCAAAGTGCTGGGATTACAGGCTTCAGCCACCGAAAATGTTAAATCTTTCTATCCATGAACATGGACTATCCCTCCATTTATCTGGATCTTGGATTTCTTTCATGAGAGGTTTATAGTTTTACTCATGTAGAGCTTGTACATATTTTGTTAGGTTTATACCTAAGTATTTCTCTTTTTTGATGGTAATGTAAATAGTGTTGTGTTTTAAATTTCAAATTTCAATTGTTCATTTCTGGTATATAGAAATACAATTGATGTTGTCTATTAACCTTGTATCCTGCATCATTGCTATAATCACTTAAATTACAGGAGGCTTTTTGTTGATTATTTGGAATTTTCTACATAGATAGTCATATCAATCTGCAAACACAGTTTTATTTCTTCTTTCCCAATCAATATACATTTTATTTACTTTCTTGTCTATTGCATTAGTTAGAACTTCCAGTATGTTGTTGAATAAAATGGGTGAGAGGGAGTATCGTTATCATGTTCCCAATTTTAAAAGGAAAGCATCTGGTTTTTCACCGTTAAGTCTAATATTAGCTGTCGGGTTTCTGTAGATGTTCTTTATTAAGTTGAGAAAGTTCCTTTCTATTTCTAGTTTGTGAAAGTTTTTATCATGGATGAGGGTTAGATTGTATGAAATGTTCTTTCTGCATCTATTGATAGGATTATACGATTTTCCTTCTTTGGCCTGTTGATATGATCAATTACTCTAATTGATTTTTGAGTGTTGAACCAGCCTTGCATAACTGGACTAAATTCCACTCGGTCATGGTGTCTCTTCTTTTTATAGATTGTTGCATTTTATTAGCTAATATTTTGTTGAGGATATTGGCATCTATATTCACAAAAGATATTTGCCTGTAGTTTTCCATTCTTGTAGTTTCTTTGTCTGATTTTGATGTTAGGATAATGCTGGCTTCATAGAATAAATTGGAAAGCTTTCACTCTGCTTCATTTTCTGGAAAATATTACAGACAATTGGTATAATTTCTCCCTTAAATGTTTGGCAGAATTTTACAGTCAATCCATTTGTGATGATGTGCTTTCCGTTTTGGGTGATTACTAACGAATGATTCAATATCTTCAATAGATACAGGCTTATGCACATAATCTATTTCTCCTTGTATAAATCTGGTTGATTGTGCTATCAAGAAATTGCTCCATTTCATTTAGGTTACTAAATTTGTGGCCATTGAGTTGTTAATAATCTGCCTTTATTAGGTTTTTAATGTCCATGAGATCTGTAGTGATGGCCACTTTTTCATTTCTGTTAGCAATTTTTCTTTTCTCCCCCTTTTTAAGTAACCTGGCTAAGAGTTTTATTGGTCTATTACTTATTGGTTTTATTAATTTTATTGGTCTTTTCAATAAACCAGCTTTTGGTTTTATTGATTTTCTCTATTGAGTTCCTGTTTCCAATTTCGTTGATTTCTGTTCTAATTTTCATTATTTTCTTCTGCTTACTTTTGATTTAATTTGCTGTTTTTCTAGTCTCGTAAGGTGGAAGCTTAGATGATTGATTTTTAGATCTTTTTTCTTTTCCAACATATGCATACAATGCTCTAAGCAATGCTTTCACTGCATCCCACAAATATTGGCAAGTTGTATTTTCATTTTCATTTAGTTCAAAATGTATTTAAATTTCTCCTGAGACTTCTCTGATCCATGTATTATTTGGAAGTGTGTTTTGGGAGTTTTCCAGGTATCTTTCTGTCATTGATTTCTAGTTTACTTCTATTGTGGCCCAAGAACACACTTCTTTTGACTTCTATTCTTTCAAATTTTTTAAGGTGTGTTTTGTGATTCAGAAAGTGATTTGTCTTGTGAATGTTCCATGTTAGTTTGAGAAGAATGTGTCTTCCTCTGTTGTATGAAGTATTCTATAGATGTCAATTAGACTTAGTTGATCGATTCACTTCAACTATGTCCTTGCTGATTTTCTGCTTAATGGGCCTGTTAATACTTTTTTTCTTTCTTTCTTTCTTTCTTTTTTTCTTTTTTTGAGACAGAGTTTCGCTCTGTCACCCAGGCTGGAGTGCAGTGGCATGATCTCGGTTCACTGCAACCTCCACCTCCTGGGTTCAAGCAATTCTCCTACCTCAGCCTCCAAGTAGCTGGGACCATAGGCACGTGCCACAACGCCTGGCTAATTTTTTGTATTTTTGATAGAGATGGGGTTTCACCATGTTGACTAGGCTGGTCTCGAACTCCTTACCTCAACTCATCCACGTGTCTCTGCCTCCCAAAGTGCTGGGATTACAGGCATGAGCCGCCACGCCTGGCCCTGGTCTGTTAATTTCTACTTGAGGTGTGTGAAAGTCTTCAACTATAATAGTGGATTTGTCTGTTTCTCCTTATAGTTCTATAAATTTTTGCCTCATGTGTTTTGACACTATGTTTTTATTTTTGTTTTTGAGACAGAGTCTCGCTCTGTCGCCCAGGCTGGAGTGCAGTGGCAGGAACTCTGCTCACTGTGAGCCCCGCCTCCTGGGTTCACGACATTCTCCTGCCTCAGCCTCCCAAGCAGCTGGAACTACAGGCGCCCGCCACTACGCCCGGCTGTTTTTTTTCTGTATTTTTAGTAGAGACAGTGTTTCACTGTGTTAGCCAGGATGGTCTTGATCTCCTGACCTTGTGATCCGCCTGCCTCGGCCTCCCAAAGTGCTGGGAGCCACCGCGCCCAGCCTCTTGACACTCTGTTTTTAGGTGCATACACACTAAGGATTGTTATGTCTTCTTGGAGAATTGACCCCTTTATCATTATGTAATGCCCCTGATAATTTTACTTACTCTGTAGTATGCTTTGTCTGAAATTAATACAGATCCTTCAGCTTTCTTTTGATTAGTGGTATTCATATAGTATAGCTTTCTCCATCCCCTTACATTTTTAAAAAATTTTATTGTGGTAAGAACACTTAACATGAGGTCTACCCTCTTAACAAATTTATAAGTGTACAACACCATGTTGTGGACTATAGGCACAGTGTTGTATGCAGAACTTAGTAATCTTGCATAACTGAAACTTTAGACCTATTGACTAGTTACTTCCCATTTCTTCCTTCCCTAGCTCTTGGAAACCACTACTCTACTCTCTACCTAGGTACTATGTGTTTCATTGTTTTAGACACTCATGTAAACAGAATTACGCAGTACTTGTCTTTCTGTGACTGGCTTATTTCACTTAGAATTACGTCCTCAAGGTTCATCTATGTTGCCACATACGGCAGGATTTTTTAAAATGTTTTTTAAGGCTAGTCAAGTGAAGCACTGGGAGGGGAGAAGGAACAAAGAAATCTATAACTGGTTGTGACCAATTAGTGGAAACATCACTGCACTTGGACCAGCTTAGATTTCCTTCTTTTTTTTAAGGCTGAATAATATTTCACTGTATGCACGCCTATAATCCCAGCACTTTAGGAGGCCGAGGTAGGAAGATCAGTTGAGGACAGGAGTTCAAGACCAGCCTGGCCAACACAGTGAAACCCTGTCTCTACTAAAAATACAAAAAGTAGCCAGGCGTGGTGGCGCATGCTTGTAGTCCCAGCTACTTGGGAGGCTGAGGCAGGAGAATCGCTTGAACTCGGGAGGTGGAGGCTGAAGTGAGCCAAAATCTCTAACTTATGTTTTCAGTTGAATCTAGATGATTTGTAACAGGGGGTTTCTTGGTTATCCTCTTCTTTTCTTTTTTTTTTTTTTTCTTTGTTTTTAATGGTTCATTCTGAATCCTAGCTATCTAATCTGCCATACTGATGGAAGCAAAAGTCCCATCCAATTATTTTTTCTGTACTTACAACTAAGTTTGTTCCCTACTTGCTGGATTTTTCTCCTTCCCAGAACCAGGTGTGGGAATTGCTTCTACACTTTGTACCTTCCCCTGTCCTTTGGTATACTCCTATGCTTGCTCTGTTCTATAGCACTCATTCTATCCCTTAAAAGATACCGCAACTCTTAGTCAATGGTGATGGTAGTTCCTTTTCGACTAAAGGAACACTCATTCTTTGGTTTCTTGCCAAGGACAGAATTTAGCTTGTGTCTCTTTTTAAACATCTTGGGTCTCCTTCTGCTTCCTCCCATTTCTGAACACACACACACACACACACACACACACACACAGTCTTCTTCCTACCCATTTAAACATGTTTTCTTTGTTGGCATGTTTAAATTTTTATTCACTGACATCACTATTTCAGCTCTCTCTCCTATGGAATTGCAATACTCTTTTTTGTTCCTTGGGATTCCAGGGTATGGCTCAGAGCTAAATTATTTTCTTCCTCCATTTACAGCACTGCCCACATACTGTTCCGTCATTTGCAGATTGATTAGTTACTTCTGCAGCTGTTGCCATCAGTTACAAATGGCTTTAGACGAAGAGATAGGCATATGAAAATACTTTGCAAATTGTAAAGCCTTCTACAATGCTAAGGGCCATTCAGGCATAAGATATACACTATAATTTAGGCTTCGGCAGTGGCAAATGCCCCTGACTTTGATTGTGTAGAAAAAAATATCTTAAAGGCTTCTGAAGCTGACAAGTGGTCTATACAAAAAGAGAAGTCTTTCAGGAGGAAATAGAGCACCCAGTTTAGAAGCTGCTGCCAATTTGATTCTTCCTACATTTGAATAAGCAAATCCATTTTAATCCACTACTAAAGAGAAAAGAAACACTGAGAAGTCTTCCAAACTTATGTTTCTTAGTTGTCTCCATCTCTCCCAATTTGCTGTTTTGCCGTAGGCTAAGAGTATAATGACCACCATGCACCCATGAAGCATGGTTTGGAAGAGTAGAAGGAATTACAGGGCTGGTGGAGAATATAAACAGGGATCTCCCAGAAGTTCATGTTAATTCAAAGTAATTAATTAATCATGACAGCCAGCCTGTGGTTCCAGGGAAAAGACTGGGAAGAGGCAGGTTTCCAATGTGCATATCTATGTAGAGAACTAAGAGACCTTATAGACACAGCAGAAAGAACATTGGACTAAGAATCTGAAGACTGTTCTTGACAAAAGAAAGATGGATCACAGAATTGTCCCTTGATGAAAACAGCTCCTTTCTGGCTGCGAGGTGGCCTTCCAACTCAGACACCATGATTCTCTGATCATTACCAGTTGACATGGTTTTGTCAGAGTTGAAAAGCCAGTCCTTGGTTAATGTTTTAGGTTTATTTGTTTATCTCAATTCCCTGGGCTTTAATATCTGTGTCTCTGTATTTGCGTGAAGTCAACCACTGTAGTTGATGTAGGCCAGCCTGTCCTTCACCAAGGCACTAACTCTATCCTGTGATACGAGAAACACCAAAGTCCTAAAACAGCATAATGGAAGCAAGACTGGATTTTCCAATGTTGCTTCTGAGGCAAGTCCCTGATTACATGCAACTTTGTCCCTTCTCTTTTTTCCACAGCACTTGCCAAACACTTCAGCGTCAGGAACTTCAGAACTTTTTTGACAGTGCTCTTCACACACAAAAAGTGTAAGAGTAATGCCTGCTTTTCTAAACATTTCAGAATACATTTAATAAATTCTGTTTGTCTTTCAGTCTTCAAGTCCCAGATTTAGGGGCACAACGAGAAAGACTTGCCATTTGTATTCTATGGAACACTGTAACTTCCTGCTATGAGCGTCACTTCCTTAACATCTGATTGACTCCAGGCTGATGAAGTCTATGTAGTCAGTGCAGAAATTCTTCTCAGTATCCCGGTGTGTGACCTACAATTTAATTTTGTCATTTTCTTTCATATCATGGTTATAGATTAGATCTAGATTAGATCCCCAGCTCCTTGATCCTAGAAAGGGAATCCATTGGTTTATTTCCAGTCATGCCTACTTGGAGAGTCATCTCCAAGCACTCTTGCATTCAGATGCACAGGCTTGGGCTGGGAATTGCTCCAAACCACCCTAGATCAGGACCTCTGTGGCTTTGTAGAGCTTTCCAGTAGCAAGGCTACATCTGTCTTCCATTTCCATTCCTGCCTCTAACCATCTGTCCTTCCAATTCTTCCAAAAATGGCTTCAGTCAGAAAAATAGCTCATTTGAGATCTGGCCTTCCGGTTTGCTTTTCCTAGCTAAAACTTGTTTCTCCCCTAACACTAGACTGCAAACTTCTTCTTCCTGACAGGACCTAGGCCTTTTTAAATTTGGGCTCCAGCACCTAGAACATTTCCTGGCATCCAGCAATCACTTTATATTCATTCAAAGAGTGACTGACCCTGTTTCCCTTAATGGCCACTGAATCACTGAATACAGTTCACTGTTCTGTATTAGTTGTATATTCTATCTCGCAATATTACTACGACTGATCTGATTTCTTCTTCTCTCCCTCCCTTCAGTCCTCCCTCCCTCCCTCCTCTCCCTTCGTTGGGATCTCCCTGCTGAAACTGATTTATAAATTTTCCCCAGAGCGAAACCCATTTCTAAAACAGTACTTTGAGTAAGGTTCTAAATTATAAAATATTCACACATCCCAGTCCTATATCAACTTTATTTTTTATTTTTATTTTTGAGACAGATTCTTGTTCTGTCGCCAGACTGGAGTGCAGTAGCGTGATCTTGGATCACTGCAACCTCCACCTCCTGGGTTCAAGCGATTCTCCTGCCTCAGCCTCCTGAGTGGCTAGGACTACAGGCGTGTGCCACCACACCCAGCTAATTTTTGTATTTTTAGTAGAGACGGGGTTTCAGCATGTTGGCTAGGATGATCTCGATCTATTGACCTTGTGCTTCCACCATGCTCAGCTAATTTTTTTTTTTTTTTGTATTTTTAGTAGAGACGGGGTTTCGCCATGTTTGCCAGGCTGGTCTCCTGACCTCAGGTGATCCATCTGCCTTGGCCTCCCATTTGCTGGGATTAAAGATGTGAGCCACCACGCCCGGCCTATGTCAACTTTTTAAAGAATGCAGCACTACGAGGTTGGTGCAAATTCATCTTGTCTACATTACCTGAGGTCAGGAGTTCGAGACCAGCCCAGCCAACATGGCGAAATCCCATCTCTACCAAAAATACAAAATTAGCTGGATGTGGTAGCACGCGCCTGTGGTCCCAGCTACTCGGGAGGCTGAGGCAGGAGAATCGCTTGAACCTGGGAGGTGGAGTTTGCAGTGAACCAAGATCAGGCCACTGCACTCCAGCCTGGGTGACAGAGTGAGACTCCATCTCAAAAAAAAAAAAAAAAAAGAAGTTAAACACAGAAAGCCACATGTTGCATGATTCCATTTGTAGGAAACATATGGAACAGGTGAGTCCATAGGGACAAAAAAGCAGAAGCAGGGACTGCAAGGTGTCGGGGATAGGGAGTAACTGCTTTATGGACACAGGTTTCCTTTCGGAGTGATGAAAATGTCTTCTGGAACTAGACAGAAGTCATGGCTATACAACACTGTGAATGCTATCAAATGTTACTAATGGTAAATTTTGTTACGAAAATTATACCACATAAAATATATAGTACCTGACATATAAGCATTCTATAAACTTTACATATTTTTTGTTACAGCAAAATGAACAAAATTGTCTCTCAAACAGGCAATCACCTAAGTATATTATTAAATACATTTTTAGGCCGGGTGCGGTGTCTCATGTCTGTAATCCCAGCACTTTCGGAGGCCAAGGAGGGGGGATCACTTGAGGTCAGGAGTTCAAGACCAACCTGGCCAAGATAGTGAAATCCCGTCTCTACTAAAAATACAAAAATTAGTCGGGCCTGGTGGCGGGCACCTGTAATCCCAGCTATTTGGGAGGCTGAGACATGAGAATTGCCTGAACCTGAGAGGCAGAGGTTGCAGTGAGCCAAGATCACTCCACTACACTCCAGCCTGGGCAGCAGAGCAAGACTCATCTCAAAAAAAGAATTTTTTTTTTCTTTTTTAAATCACTGGAATGTTATGCAGCCTTTGAAGAGCGTGAACATGATCTACAAGTACTCACATGGAAAAATGTGACAGTGATAAAAAGCTTCAGATCAGCATATATGGTATGACTTATGTAAAGTCATGTTATAACACACATGCTCACCTATAATCCCAGTACTTTTGGGGGCTGAGGGGGGATGATTGCTTAAGGACAGGAGTTTGAGGCCAGACTGGGCAACATTACACGACTCCATCTCCAGAAAAATTAAAAAAAAAAAAAATTAGCCAGGGTTGATGGGGCACGCCTACTAGTCCCACCTACTCAGGAGACTGAAGCAGAAGGATCGCTGGAGCCCAGGAGTCTGAGGCTGCAGTGAGCTATGATGGTGCCACCGTACTCAAGCCTGGGCAACGGAGTGAGATCCTGTCTCTAAACAAAAACAAAAACAGAATAAAATAGGTTGGGCGTGGTGACTCACCCTTATAATCCCAGCACTTTGGGAGGCCAAGGTGGGTGGATCACCTGAGGTCCAGAGTTTGAGACCAGCCTGGCCATCATGGTGAAACCCTGTCTCTACTAAAAATACAAAATTAGCCAGGCGTGATGGTGCATGCCTATAATCCCAGCTACTCAGGAGGCTGAGGCAGGAGAATCGCTTGAACCCAGGAGGTGGAGTTTGCAGTGAGCTGAGATTGTGCCACTGCACTGTAGCCTGGGTGACAGAGCCAGCTCCAGGTTCTGTCTCAAATAAATAAATAAATACAAACAAACTAAAATAAAATACACACGTTCATGCACAGATATGTGCCTAGAAAATGACTGGAAGGATAATACAAGAAAAATGAGAACAGTGGTTATCTCTGGCATGAATAGCATAGAGGGGCAAGTAATGAACCCCCTCCCTTTTTTTAAACTTCATACCCTTCTATATTGATTTTGTGTGTGTACAATATATAGCACTTGGGGTTTTTAAATGTAAGTTCAGAGTTAACAGTGTCACATGGCAGTCAAAAAATTCGTATCTGCTCCTAGATGGCATTACTAGAAATAATCTAGAACATGGGAGGTAATGACTAGATTTCAGAATTAAAGTGTACTGGCTTTATAACTCTTATGAGGAGTCAAACTTGTCACTTTCTCAGTGTAAATATTCTTCAGTGTCCAAGAGTGGTTTCTGCACATGGTCACAGGGACAAGGTAAGTTCTGCTTCACAGAGGGCACAGCGTACCAGAAGTGGTCACCAAATACTTGCTCAGTGTTCTCAGAGTCCCAAATACCATGTAAGGTGAACGATGTTTTAAGCTTTTGTTTAGCCTTTCTCCTTAACTTGTTTAAGAATGTTTTTAAAAAATTCAATTAATAGGCTGGGCGCGGTGGCTTATGCCTATAATCCCAGCACTTTGGGAGGCCGAGGCAGGCGATCACTTGAGGTCAGGAGTTCGAGACCAGCCTGGCCAACATTGTGAAACTCCGTCTCTACTCAAAATACAAAAATTAGCCAGTCGTGGTGGCAGGTGTCTGTAGTCCCAGCTACTCAGGAGAATGAGGCAGGTGAATTGCTTGATCCTGGGAGGTGGAGGTTGCAGTAAACCGAGATTGTGCCACGCCACTCCAGCCTGCATGAGAGTGATCAACTCCGCCTCAAAAAAAAAAAAAAAAAAAAAAAAAGAAAAAGGAAAAAAAAATTAAATTAATAGAGGAGCATAAGATACTATTAAAGAAAACCCATCCACAAGCCTGAACTCTTAAAAAAAAATCATTTTATTGATCCTTTACCATACAAAATTTATTCAAATTACACCCATTTGAAGTGGTAAGATCACAGCTAGAGAACAGGTCACCCTGTAACAAATCTATTTACAAAATCCATCATAAAAGCTCTTTTTTTGTTATTGTTTTTTACATTATATTACATATTTTCTTTTTTAAACTAGCATACAACACAAAGCTAAACTGATTCGTAGTTTGCCTACTCCCAGTTTTGGGAGAAATACTTCCTTTTTACAAAATCACGTACCCCGCAGGAAGAGAAATTCCCACACCCTGACAATTGCCACCCGACTTACTCTGCAAGCCATCTTCCTTCAGATCCCTCCTTCTCATACACACGAGTTGTCATGCACACATTGAATCCTTATTTTCTTTTTCCTGAAAGCTTAAGCTTTAAATACTGAAATTTTATTTACAGATCTACATATACAACAAAAATGAAAACAACAACCACAACAAAGAACAGAAAAAACAACAAAACAAAATAACACGCTTAAAAAATTACAAACCAGCTAGAAAGTATTCTGGCAGTGTTTACAAATTAATTGCTATTTTTGTACAAAATTGCTAAATAATGAAAATGTGAGTAGACTACATATCAACTTAAATAAAACGATTGCTATGCACAACTCTGTACATATATAAACACATACCTAACACTGTTTGACAGCTCATGTGTTGCCCTTTATACATTTTATTTTCTAAGGCTCACGCAGTCATAATTTGCACACTTGTAACTTTTAGCCATTTCGTGTGTGAGCTTTAATAGCAGCAACTCAATGGTACCAGGAAACCTGCATACTTAGTACTTAAAGTAACGCAAATACTGTAGTACTAACCCACTTTGTGTGCCGGATACTAAGTCAAAAAGAAAAGTACTTAATGCAAACAAAATACAGTATGGACATCTAATTAATGTACACCAGTTAAGCCCAGTAACTGGAAAAAAAGTCTTATGCATGAAGGAACTTTTAAGACTTATTAGTATTCCTTTCATTTTTAAAACAATAAATACGGCATTACATTATGAAAAATTTCAACAAAACACACAACAATCTAGCCAGGTGAGCTCAGTCTTTAGACTTTGGAAAAAATCAGCTTTGTGCAGCTGGCAAAGAGAATTACACAAAGCTGGAAGCAGAGGCAGCTAACCAGATGAGATAAATATGGGAAATGGGGAAAAGCTTGGCATAAACGGTTTCCCATACAGGAAAAAACCCCACAGTGCATTTCCAGTAGGCACTTAACACAAAGCTCCCTCTCCCTCCCCCACCCCCATGCTTCATCTAGGACCACACCGACATTTTGTACCAAGTCCAGTGTGTGTGAGGGGAGGAGGCCAGGGATGGAGGCTGAAGAAGAAAAAAGGAAGATAGTCTGCACCTTTGTTTTTCTTCCCAAACATACACCCACGCATACCCACACAAAGAGTTTAAAGTGCTGGTGTCATCTGTCTTGACCCCACCACCACTTTGCATATTGTGGAAATCTACCTGGAGTAAACTGGCTGGGGCTCTTGTGGTTTTTTGTTTGTGTTTTTTTTTTTTTTTCCTAAGGGATATTTTCAATTCGATTAAACATATGAGTTGAGTGCCTACTATATGCCTACCATTGGGTCAGGCACATAGCATTTCAATTTAACTGTTCGTTTTGAGGTTTGTTCTTTATCTGACTCCCTCATTCCCGCAGTCCTTAGCATCCAAGGAATGGACCGGAGATACTACGCCATATTCCTAGGGGGAGATAGCCACTGCCACCTGCCCGAGGGAAGGCCATTCTTGGACATAACTGGTAGGATTTGCAGCTGACACAAAGCCTCCAACTTGGGACACCATTCCTGAAGAGTAAAGCGGGAGACGCCCTGGCATTGTTTTGCTTCATTTTCTACGTCCCCGACTTCCCTTGGTCCAACTTATTCCTTCATAGAGGAAGGGGAACGGGGTCTGGCCAGAACTATTCCAGCCCCCGACACAGGGCTGCTCCCTGTTCCTGCCAGCTTAAGGAAATGCCACTCACACAATGGGGATGTCTTTCTCCCTAGAGGTCTCTCCATCTGACCCCATCCTGAGAAGTGGTCTCCCTGAGTGCGGTGTAAGAGAGCCCTTTCCCCCGTCACAGGGGCCCGGGAAGCCCAAGGATGGAGGGACCCATGCTTGCTGCTCCTTGGGGCTGTTACGTCATCTGACCTGGTTCTCCTTTCCAATGGGCCACCCATGTCAGCAAGCCCCAGGACTGACTCGCTCCAAGCTCCCCCTCCTGGGAATGGAAGCACGATGGGACAAAGCTCCTTGCAGAGGCTGATAAACCTTAGATCACACAGGTTTAGATGCTCTGATCAGTAGAGGTTCTCTCCCTCTGCTTAAGTAATGTGAATTTGCAAAAACCGCTTCAAAGTAAACAATTAAATTGAAATGGTGATGGGTGCCACAGGAATGCTTAAATGGCAGCTAAAAAAATAAAAAGTCTAAAACAATCCACAAAGAACTAAGTAGGCATTTGCTACAAATCAACTGGAAACTCACAAACACATTGGGGACAGGGGAATGGGAGTGGTTCATGGAGACAGGAAAATCCACAACAGCTTAGAGTGGCAGAACTCTACTAGTCTTCTGTATCTGCAACAAGTATATTTGAAAACAGGTTCTTCATCCAGAAGGCTGTGGAGGTTTTCTTGACCTCCTACTGGGACACACAGTTCATAGCTTAAACTGAATTATGACAGTAATTTAAATATTCCTAAGAAGAGCTGAAGAAATCCATTTCATACTTTTGCATGACTTCAAGTTTGCATTTGCTGCAGTTCCATTCCATATTAGCAGACCCCAAAGACATGCATTCTGCGGAGAAGGCACGGCTTGAAATGCTATTAAGGAAGATTGCTGTTTCCCAGCGGGCCAGGTGGCCAGACCCCATTCTACAGCCCATCCGTCAGGCACAGCAAGCCAATCCGGGGAGGAAGGAGGAAGGAAAAGTCGGGGTGAGAGACACCTGATTGCACATTTTCTCACTTGCTGACTTAGCCAGGAGATCTTGGAGCCTGGAGCAAAGCAGGGCTTTCCCAAGGGAGCCTGCAACTGTGCGTTTAGACAATTTGTTTATTAATTTTTTAAAAAATTCATTAAAATGTCAGCTTTCTTCTGAAGTTTGTAGTTTACTTCATGATACTCTCTTGGAGGAAGAAGGTAGGAAGGGACAACACTGCATGACAGATGTTCTGGTTCCATGATAAAAAAATATCGGTTTTTAAGGAGAGTTCACACGAAGCATAATCAACTACACATGAAGTCTTCCACCAGTGGGAGCTTTTCCAAATCGTAAGCATCAAAGAGATCGCTGATGCCTTCCTCCTCCCCGAGGCTCAGGAGATAGTCCTCTTGCAGCAGGGGAGGCAGTAAGTTCACAAACGGTCCTTCTAGGTTGGAAGGAATTTGGTCCTCAGTCTGCTGTAAGAGGTTGGCTGGGGAGGCCAGAGGAGAAAGGTTTCCCATAGAAATTGAGCAATCGCTATGTCCTGAGTTGGTTGAAGCCAAGTCTGAAAGGAAAACATTGGTGGAAACAAAAAATAGGTTAGAAAAATCAAATGAATTTTTCTGGAAGAATGTATATGTTGCTGTTAGAAAAAAGCATGCGCCTTCTGCTAATAATGACAATGAGATGACTTTATGATGCAGATCACCTTTTATGCTAACAGGTACAAAAAAGTTCCTTGCCACCCCTCTCCCCCCCTTTTAATTTCTGAGACAGGGTCTCATTCTGTTGGCTGGAGTTCAGTGGTGTGATCATGACTCACTGCAGTCTTGAACTCCGGGGTTCAAGGAATCCTCCCACTTCAGCCTCCCAAGTAGCTGGGACTCCAGGTCCACCATGCCTGGTTAATCTTTTTTTTTAGAGACAGGGTTTTGCCATGTTGCCCAGTCTGGTCTCAAACTCCTGGGCTCAAGTGATCTGCCTTCCTTGGCCTCCCAAAGTGCGGAAATTACAGGTGTGAGCCACCACGCCTGGCCATCTTTCTTTGGCCCTAGTCTACTCACCTCACTCATTTTTCAAATAACTAGTCAATAAACAAGAATGCATATAGCTTCAACGATGAGAGGATAACAAGTTCAAAAACTTCTCTCTGCTATCTAGTCATTGTTTAAAGAAAATCAAAACAAAACATACTGAAAAGTTGACTTCCTGGTAGAAACTCACCAACTGAAAAAAGCACTTTTTCTTAAGAGAAGGCGTCTTGCTATGTTGTCTATGCTGGAATGCAGTGGCTATTCATGGGCAAGCATAGCTCACTCTAACCTCAAACTCCTGGGCTCAAGTGATCCTGTTGCCCCAGCCTCCCTGTAGCTGGGACTACATGCAGAATTCACTGATTTTAACCCAGTCTTTTTTGAACAACCAGCTTATTAAAAAGATCTCTAAAAATACATTTAAGACAGATCCACTTTGGATTTCTGTGGTGAAAAAAGATGGCCTTTTGTTTTACCATTTCAGGTGCTGTACTTTTGCTCAGTATTAAATCAGACTTATTCACTTAAATCACCCTTATTCTTGCTACTATATAAGGAGACAATAAGAAAAAAAAATTGCATGTATATCCTCAAGCCAGGAAATGGAAAAAAATATATACTGCAGAGAGCCTCCTTTGCTCTTTGCAGAGCAGGAAGAAGTTAGACTTCTTTTCTTTTCATGTTTCTGAGACGGAGTCTTGCTCTTTTGCCAGGCTGGAGTGCAGTGGTGAATCTCGGCTCACTGCAACCTCTGACTCTCTGGTTCAAGTGATTCTCCTGCTTCAGCCTCCCGAGTAGCTGGGATTACAGGCATGCGCCACCACGCCCAGCTAATTTTTGTATTTTTAGTAGAGACAGGGTTTCACCATGTTGGCCAGGATGGTCTCAATCTCCTGACCTCGTAGTCCACCCGCCTTGGCCTCCCAAAGTGCTGGGATTACAGGCGTGAGCCACCGCGCCCAGCAAGACTTATTTTCCTAGGGTTCTCCTTCCATATCCTTTCCCCATCTCATTGGGGGGCGGGGGGGGGGGGGGGAATAAGACAAAAATTCTCCAACAAAGGCTTTTCTCAGCAAACCTTTTTCATTTCCTTCTCTGATGAGCTCTGCAGTGTCATTGAAAGGTGTGTCAAAGGTGTGTGGTCAAGTGTCTCTGATGATCCACCAAGACAGTTCACAGCTTTGCTCCTCACTTTAGCTGATTTTCAAAAATGCTGTGAGGAAACATTCTCTGCCAATAGCAGAAGCCTGAAGTGACTCCATTAAGTGGGTGAAGGAGCCATTTTCCCAAAATCATTATTTTCTTCTGCAAACCAGTCAGAATGTCTTTTAGAACATGTTACCTAATAACAATAGAAGTTTTTGTTTCTTGCCTAGGCTTGTGGTTCCAATACAGATGGTTCTAGTCACCCTCATTTTTAACATAGTTTCCAAAAGACAAAAGTGGAATTTTTACCTTTGGAAGTGGGTTTAGGGATATTCCCATTGTGGTCTTGGTTGTTTGTTTTCATTGGACTGTGTGTTTCAGTCTCTTCTGGACATAAGTAAACCTCAATGGGCCCTTGGGTACTTGCCAAATGTATTTGTAGGCTCTATGAACAGAAATGGGAGAAGTTCGAATCATAAGTTCTTTTAGAAATAAAAGCCATAGTAATTTTTATCTAAAAATGGAAAGTAAGAACAATGTTCACTGTTCACTTGCTTTTTCCCTACTAGTCCAACTCTATCAAAGACTGTCACCCTCTTGAGCAGGGGCCAGCAAACCACAGCCTAAGGGCCAAATCCAGTTCACCAAGTGGCTTTGTAAATAAAGTTTTATTGGAAGAGAGTCACACTCATTCCCATTGTTTATTATTGCCTCTGGCTGTTTTCATATTCAATGGCAGAGGTGCACAGTTGAACAGTCTAGACACAGGGTGTAAGGCTCGCAAAGACAAAAATATTTACTATCTACCTGACAGTCAGTGAAAATGTTTGCTGAGTCCTGCCCTAGAGAAAGAAAACTTTTTTGGGGAGTCTGGGGGAGGGGAGAGTCAGTCTGAAAATAGCACAATGGGTGAGGTGAATTGTGTTCTTCAGATATATTCTTTTTCTGCAAATTATTACAAGGTCCTTTAAGTGTTCCAAATACAGTATTTCCATGTTATTGTTCCTTTATGGTAGGACTTTTTCATGTTGAACTGTATACTGATGAATAGTATTCGTAAGTGCTAGGAACTGCATCTATTAAGAGAATGCAGTGTACTAACAGTTAAAAATCTTTTTCATCTAGGTCAAAGAGCTATTATTATCTTTTAGGGTAAGAAGTCTACCCTAGATGGAAGCGTGTAACTTTTATTCTCTTTTTATCTCCTATGGATTTTCTTTTTACTACAGCTCTTTATGTTATAGTTGTAGTCTAGGCCTCTATTATCCAAGTATATCTGAAAATCATAAAAATATGCCCCCTACTTTCTTACAATATTCTAGTCTATCAGCTAACCCAAAGCCCCATTTGATGTCTCAAAATGTTATAAACTAGGGAGAGACTTTAAAACATTTATATATCTGTTTGTGGTGGGGGCCATATACAGGATAATCAATATAAGCTTTCCAAAGTGATTCCAATGGATCAAAACCATCTGACGACAAATTACGAAAAAGAGAAAGTGCAAGAGGGACAGGGTATAATATACCACTTTGAACTGAACATCCTGCTAGGTCAAAGTGAGGCTGTTTGAATACTCAATGAACATCAAACCGTGGAAATGTTTTAAAATGTATGGTTAAGTAAAATAAATGGGAAAGAACCATCAAGTTCATAGGAGAGGGACAGACTTTAACTATGAGTCAATGACTCTTCAACGTCAGGCATTCCAAAAAGATCTTTGCAGATGAACAAAGACGCTGTCTCCTTACCTCTATTGAGTCAGGCACTTCAAGTCTTGTTTCTGGAGGGGCTTTCACAACTATAACAGTTTGGTCTTTAAGGCCACTAATTTTTCGAATATCTTGATATGTAACATAAGCTAACGTAAAGAGTGTCAAGGAATCTTCCATCTAATTACCTCAGATATTAAGTATGATGAAAATGACAAAATAGGTGCATGGAAAATTTTAAAGTATTCTATGACTTAGAAGTACGCACATGTCTCCCCTTCTGAACCTGCAAATGTTTAGGGTCTCCCATGAATCTTCATTTCTGGTTGACACTCTAAACAACTAAAGAAATGAATAGCTTTATCCCACCCATTTCTAAAAGACTATGGCTATTTAAAATATGAAACATAGAAACAGAATAGTTAAAATACATGATCGTACGAAAACCAAAAACTAAGTGGTCAGAAATTTTATCTTGAAGCCAGGGTCCTTTGCAGCACAGGTATTCCATGAACTCCAATAAAGTGTTCTGTCACTCAAACTGAATGATGGCAGATTCCAATTTGCAGGAAAAAAAAAATGTAATCTCTATTAGCCATAATTTTTTTGAAACTCCAGTTACTTCTATCTATAAGCAAGTGTCAGCAGCCACCAAATAAATAAATAAGTAACAAATACATTAGTGGAAGAACTCAGAATACTGCTCAGGCAGACAGCTTGTTTTCTTAAGTGCACCTGGGCTGGTTGTGATTATGTATTGCCTACAGAAAAGAGTGTCACTGTTTCTGTTAGAAAAATTATCCTTTGCATGGTACTATATTAACTCTATCAATATTTCCGTGTTCATGAGGAAGAAAGCAGTTTCCAGGCGCTCTGCGACCTGAATGAATTTGAGAAACACTGATTTAGGAAAAGAGAAAAGAATAGTATCTCAGTACTCTTGGTAGGTATTTCTTTTTTCTTTTTGGGACAGTCTTGCTCTGTCACCGAGGCTGGAGTGCAGAGGTGCAATCTCAGCTCACTGCAACCTCCGTCTCCCAGGTTAAATGATTCTTGTGCCTCAGCCTCCCAAACAGATGGGACTACAGGCGTGCGCACCCCCACACCCGGGTAATTTTTTTGATTTTTAGTAGAGATGGGGTTTCACCATGTTGCCCAGGCTGGTCTTGAACTCCTGGACTCAAGTGATCTGCCTGTCTCCGTCCTCCCAAAGTGCTGGGATTACAGGTGTGAGTCACGGTGCCCGGCCTTGGCAGTTTTTTCTAAGCACTGAACAATTCTTTTCAATGTCCTGGCAGCCAAGCCTAAAAGGCTATCATGAAAGAATATGGTACTTACGATATGACAAAAGTATTCAAGTGAGCTTGACACTTGGCACTAAAAGAGAAAAGTCTGCATGGCTTTCTTATATAAGGGACATGGAGTAAACAATTAATGTACAATGTCTTTAGCCAATTATTATTTTTTATATGAACCCACAAAAAATTCCTAGGACAAAACACCAAGTAACAAACCAATGAAGGCATTTCAGCAGGTAGTGTAATGTATTTAATAGCTAAGAGTCTGTGATCTAATATGTTTAATATAAAAAAAGGGGGGGGGCTTAGAGAGCCTAGATGAAGTCATGTCCCTTACAATAGTAGCTTCTGTCTTTCTTTTTTTTTTTTTTTTTTTTGAGACGGAGTCCTACTCTGTCACCAAGGCTGGAGTGCAGTGCCACGATCTCAGCTCACTGCCACCTCCGTCTCTCGGGTTCAAGTGATTCTCCTGCCTCAGCCTCCCGAGTAGCTGGGATCACAAGCACGCACCACCACAGCTGGCTACTTTTTTATATTTTTAGTAGAGACAGTGTTCCACCATGTTGGCCAGGCTGGTCTTGAAGTCCTGACCTTGAGTGATCTGCCCGTCTCAGCCTCCCAAAAGTGCTGGGGTTACAGGCGTGAGCCACCGTTCCTGGCTGTGGTAGCTTCCTATTAGAAACTGAAGGCAGCTATGGAACTACTAATCCAGAAAAAAAGCATATTCACACAAAACTGCAAACATATGTAGGGGATCTATCACAGACTATCTCCTTCAAATCTTTACAGTTGAGATGATGGCTAATTCAGTGTTGAGCTTACAGTGGCTGCTCTTGCAGGATTCTGGGTTTTAGATCACTACATAACCCATCAAAGAAGCCAATGGATGCCTTTATAGAAGGCCAGGCAGTTCTCATTTTTTACTGAGAACACTGGAAGAAACTGACAACCAGGTACTTACACTACAGCCCACTGTCAGAAAGCTGTATGACAAGAACTTATTAAAATAAAAACTCATCGCTTCTTGGCCTTTTGGCTAAGATCAAGTGTAAAAGAAAAACTCATCTACAATTACTCAACATGCTGCAGGAAGGAAAATTTCAACACATTTGTGAACAAGCTGTACCAATTTGGGAACTGAATGGTGAACAGAAATAAATTGTGCAAATATATTTTCTAATCTTACAAACTTAAAAGTGCTTCCTTTGTGGCTCCCTCCTGAATTTACTCCTTGGGTTCAAAGTTCCCTGCAAGGAAGCTTTCATTTTCGGCAACAAAGTCCCCAGAGAAAGCTAATATAGGTGACAATGCCTTAAGCCCACATGTCCCGGAAGGCTGCCAATCACATGTAACCACCTGTATCTTCCACAATAGGGCTGCCAACCAAACAATGAATGCAACAGCCCAACTGTTGGTTTCTCCCCCTGTAAACCCACTCTGCCCACCACTGGGGGTCTAAATCACTATACCTCTCTCTCTTCCATCTCACTATCGGCTGACAAGGTTAATTCTCTGTCAACAGGAAATGAACAATTGCAGGTTTGAAAAACTGCCAACATTGGAAGAAAATAAATATCTCTATATCCTCCAAGGGGGAGCCTGTTAAAGATGAGACACTAGAAGAATCTGGGCAGAACACATTTTATTTTCTGTCAAATAATGGTAGATGTGGAATCCTCAGAAGTATGGAACTAAAACTAGAGATGGGATAACTTACAGTATTGTTTTTTGTCTTCTTCTAATAACTGAGAATATTGGCAAGTCTTGTTTGACATAATGAGGCAATCGCTCTCTTATTTTGTCTGTGGTGAGATGATGAAGAGCAAGTTTTCCTGAGATCGTCAATAGATTGTCAGGAAGTTGAGAACAAGAACTGACCTTTCGTATTTTTATTTCCAAGGACTAATGTTTGTAGCGGAACAGATGAATTAAGAGGGGTTTCTCAGGTCTTGGGGTGCTTTTGAAATCAGTTTTTGTATTGGGAATCAGTAGAATGCACTTTAAGAGTTATAGTATGATTTTTCTCTACTCTTTCAAACCCTTCAACTACAGCCCAATCAGATAGATTTAACCAATTTCAATTGCTACAATAGCTGGTGAAAAGAAAATAGAATGTGAGAACCCCAACAGTGACAGCTAACACCCACCAAAAATCTGGGAAGCCAAAGACGAATCTGCTTAGTGTTGTCATTAATATTAATACCGACACCTTATGTATCTTTTAATAGTGTGGCCTTACGCTGAAAGTGTACCCATATGTCTCAACCACACATGGAAAAATGCTTTAAAAAACAGTTTCCACCTGGTATCAAAATAGATAATAGGATCGAGTTGGTGACTATCTTACCATAAATACTGACTTTTTAGGCAAAGCTAACTGGGTTTGCATACACATGTGCATACACACACACACACACGCAGGCACACAGGTACTCATTTGCATGACATCAGAATAATAATCTACCTTGTGCATAAGTCAGATTGTCAACTCTGGAAATAGTCTACGAAGCACTAACCCCCAGTGAACCGGCGGCACAAAGGATATCTTTGATTCTCTGAATCCTCGGTTAACAGTTTGAGGTCCAGGGTGCAGCTTTGGATCAGTTCATCTAATTTCTTCTCTTCCTGACTGAGCTCGGTCACTTCTTTTGACAGGCCTTGACACTGGGCCAGCATGCCCCCATCCTCAGACAGACTGCAGCCCCTAGAAACCCAAACACAGACTCTTCATGGCTACTCATGGGAGGCAGGGGAAGGAGAAATGATCCTTTGGGTAAAAGTCTCCTCTTGACACAGGAGGGCACATTGCTTGTTAGCCAAGTGTTAAAATTGGAACATTTATACATATATATATTTTTTTCATAAATACAGTTCTGTACTTTTCACAGCATAGAAATTTAGTGAAAGAGCACTGCTATTTTCAGGATTCTTTCCTCCAGGGGAGGTCTATTTCTTCAGAAGGTTCAAATTCAGAGGGCAAAAGAAGGCAACCACCTTCCTCCCCTGCCCCATGGCTCCCAGGTGATAGGGGAAGAAAGGGGAAAAAGGATAAAAAGAGACAGACAGAAAAGATGGAATGGTTCAAAATTAAAAAAAAAAAAAAAAAAAGAAAACAACCCATCCAAAAAAGCATGAAAAACCCAGGTAATTACTGAGGGTCTTATACCAACAACCAAAAAGAAAAGAAAGTAAAGGAAACAGACGTATGTGATGTATGCAAGAACCGAGACCAGCACTCAATATGTTTCTCTAAACCAGAGGCCAAAATGGGTTACCAAACTTTAAACAAAATTCCAAAAAGTACAAAAAAGGTACCTATTCATCTTCTATCTGAATTAGTATTTTTTCAAAGCCCTTCTATAACGGAATTATTCCTTCTAAAATGCTTTAATAATTCACTACTGTGCTTATAGTGGCTATTTAGATGCTCTAAAAATCACAAAATATATTACATATGTAATCATACAGGTGGGTGTATAAGTATCATGCTACCATCCCTGCTCTACAGACAAAATGGGGGCATTTAAGTCTTCTCTTAATTTACCCAGAAAGTGAGTTAATCTGCTATTAGAACCATGGATAAAGATACTCTGTAACTATGCAGTTGTACATATACACATAGATAACCCACAAGCCATCATCTCCAGATTCTTATTAGAAACAAGCTGAAGATGTGTACACATCTGTCAGATACACATGTGGGTGCACACAGACATCAATGTAACAGATGAACAGCAGTCCATTTGCCAATTGCGGGGACTTCTTTAAGGATCCCCTTGCTTGATGCTGATCAAATATAAATCCTTTTATCTCTGACAGTATCTAAACAAAGTCTCTTTGTAAAGAGACTTTGAACTTCTGGCTTAGAAGCCGAGGAGGGAAGAGAGAACGAGAGAGAAGAAAACAGTAGGAGAGAAAAGAAAAGAATGTGTGGGCACGGATGTGAAAGTGCAAACTACGAAACCAGGCAGTTTGAAACGACCCCTCAGAGCCAGGGCATGGGGAGGACTCCTACTCACATCCATTGGACGTTGTTTTTAGACTTCTTCTTAATGAGGTGGATGCCTTCCAGAACGTTGGTGATATCATAAATCCTTCTCTTTTGCACTTTTAGCACTTCTGCTGCCTTGTTCAAATCCAAGACCCCATCGGGTGACTGGCTCAGGAGCTGAATGAACTTCTTGGTGAGCAGACCAAGAGACGTATCATACCGCGTTTTTTCTGAGGGAGATTTTGGAGCTTAAAGAAAAACAAAAACCGAGCGGGTGGGGGATAGGGGGAAAGGTAAAGAAATGAAGGGTGTCTTTGCAGTCAAGCAAGCTCTCTTTCCCACTGCAGCCAAAGTATTAGTATCTGAAGCAAGGCTGTCATTGCTGTTGTTGTTGGCAAGTCATAGAAAGCTATGAAAGTTTTTTATTAGAACAGGAAGGGACAGTAAAAATTCCAGGGTTTGATGAAAGCATTTCACCTTGAATTTCTCAAGTTTCTACCTTGGCTTACACGATTCCCTGTCTCTAATGAAGAATTTACACATAGCAGGAGCTAAAAAATATCTTTCAAATGAATGAAGGAGTGCTGTGACCTCAGGGGACCAGCACACATGAGGCCTACGGTGATGGAGCCAGGCTATGAATCTCACTAGTCTTAAACAGACCTGTCTCAAATGGCCTTTCAGGCTCTGGTATCTGTGTGTGCATGTATCACCTGTTCACCAATTTTCCAAATTATGCTTCATTTTGATAAATAATTACTTGGAAAAGTCTGCTGCCAAATCTCCCCATCTCTCTTAAAGGAAATTTCCTTATTTAATATTGTACTTGTTCCCCCATAGGTGCGCAAGTCAAGGTTTTAATTTAGTGTCACACACCATCTGTGGATTGCCTAATGCATGAACTACAGGAAGACAGACAACAAAGTCTAATTTAGCCCTTATGTTAAATGCAAACACATACATAAAGGGACTATTTGGCTATTTCTAACCTATGTTTCTCTGTCTCCCACAAGAAACGGTAAAAGTATTTGATAGAAAGAGAAACAGCCTGCAATTTATTGGGCTCAATCAATTCTTACGCTACCATATGCTGAGCTGGAGATTGAGGTCGGCACAGACACTAGTGACTCTGGCATAGTTCGTGGACATCCAGTTTGCCTCAGACTCTGAAGCAATGTCCATTAAGGGAAGTTAAAATTAAATTTGATATAGAATGATGCCAAAAGCTCGTATTCCGAGTTGGAAAATGAAACTGCATACAGTTAAAAGAAGCCTTCCCTTATGGTACCAGCGTGACTCTGTAGCCTTTCACTGGTTGTCTGCTGACATTGTATTTATTTTTTTGGATAAGCACAGAAAGAAATGAAAAAGAACAAACCATGCCAGAATTATTCACACCTCGGCATCCTTCCGGCCATAAGCTTTGAAAGTTGGAAATTCCACACCAAGAAGAATAAGGAAAGAGATGAAAGGATCCTTACTTTTTGGACTATCTGGACTTCGCAGTGCAGCTCTTCCTTTGCCCTTGGGGGTTTTTAAACCATCTGAGAGGTACTGATGACCACTTTCTCCTAGCTCCAGCCTTCGCTTTGCCTGTAATAAGAAAGTGCGATCTCTCGTCACCGGTCATATGGACAAGAACAAGAAGGCAGGCAGTTTGTGGGCTGGCCTGCCAAATGCTGCAGGCTCATGCCAGCTCTCACCCCTCTGCTCCACCCCACTCAGCATCTTGTCGTTCCCTAGAGCCAGGATTCTAGCTTTGGAGGCCGGGTTGTCATGCACACTCTCTTCACCTGCCGTGATCATCCGTCCACACCCAGATGGACAAACACAGCGATCCTTCAGCATTAGGTTCAGGAGTCACTTTGTTCATTGATTCAACACATCACGTGCCTGGCATGGGGCTGGATGCTAAGAATATCACAGGTGCCGTGGGACTTAAATTCATTTTCCACAGTGAGTCTTTCCTGCCCATCTCCTATTCTCTGACCTCAGTTAGACCCCCTTCCTTGTGCTCCCCAAACACTCAGTGTTTATTTGTATCATGACACTTATTCGGTATTACTGGAAGACTTATCTGTTTCTCATTTCCTTTAAGGCAGGGACTGTTTCCCATTTATCTTTGTATACCCAGTGCTTGGCACAGAGCCTGGGTTTCTGTAGATTTTCAATCACTCTCTCTATATACTGTATATTCAATGAGAGAAAGGGTGATTGAATAGTAACACAACTAGTCACAGACTACAAATGGTCCTTCATCGGGAAAACAAATACTGCAAACATGCAATTTTGGGCTTCAACCAATATTACTTTCTCCATTTTCTCATCAAGCCTGGCAAATGAGAAGCCCTTGTCTAAGTTTTTAATTTAACTCCAATTCAATTTAAAAATATCCACAAAGTGTCTTCTAGGTACCTAGACACTGGGCTTAGTAAGCAAGATAGATAAGGGGCTTCAAGTCCAAGAGAAAAGATAGACGGTTAAGCAGTTGTTAAGTACCAACTGTATGGGTATGACAGGTGTTTTAGGAAATAAGTGGCACCAACTAGACACTCAGCACAAAAATATGTATTTAGGCTCATTTTCAGGCAGATTTTTCTAATGAGATTTGCAATTTTTTTTTTTAGACGGAGTCTTGCTCAGTCGCCCAGGCTGGAGTGGAGTGGCGTGATCTCGGCTCACTGCAACCTCCACCTCCAAGTTCAAGTGATTCTCCTGCCTCAGCCTCTCCAAGTAGCTGGGACTGCAGGTGCACGCCACCACTCCCAGCTAATTTTTGTATTTTTGGTAGAGCTGGGGTTTCGCCATGTTGGCCAGGCTGGTCTCGAACTCCTGATCTTAGGTGATCCACCCACCTTGGTCTCCCAAAGTGCTGGGATTACAGGCGTGAGCCACCACACCCAGCCGAGATTTGCAATTTCAAAATAACTCCCCATGATGTGAAAATGTATGTAATAACTTATCAGCGGAAGCTAGATATTTAGCCCCTCTATGGAAAGTTACCAGCTAACCCTGCACCGTCTACTACAATAGCCACTGGCTGCTAGCTCATCCAAACTGACACGTGGTATAAGTGTAAAACACACGCTGAATTTCGAAGACTTAGTATAAAACAGGGTAAAATTATCTCAACAATTTTAGTAGTGATCACGTTAAATGAAATAAATAAAATACAACTGACCCTTGAACAACATGGGCTTGGACCGTCCGTGTCCACTGACTTTATTTTTTTAGAGACAGGGTCTTACTCTGTCGCCCTGGCTGGAGTGCAGTGGTGTGATCTCAGTTCACTGCAACCTTGACCTCCCAGACTCAAGGAATCCTCCCATCTCAGCCTACTGAGTAGATGGGACCACAGGTGAACACCATGATGTCTGGCTAATTTAAATTTTTTTTTTTGGTAGAGATGGGACCTCCCTATGTTGCCCAGGCTGGTGAGGAGCTCTTGGGCTCAAGCGATCCTCTCACCTCATCCTCCCAAAGTGCTGGGATTACAGGCATGAGCCACCGCACCCGGCCATGAGTGTGTCCACTTATATGTGGGTTTTCTTCCTCCTCTGCCATCCCTGAGACAAAAAGACCAACCCCTCCTCTTTTTCTTTCACCACAGCTTCCTCAATGTGAAGATGATGAGGATGAGTTTTATGATGATCCACTTCCAGTAATTAATAGTAAATCTATTTTCTCTTCTTTATGATTTTTTTTTTCATCCAGCTGTTCTATATGCCCATATGCCTTCTACACTTTGAACCCTGGACCAAGTTCAGCTGCTAGGAAATGCAAATTCTAGAGCATACCTAAGATGTATTGGATCAGAAACTCTGGGAAAGGGGCTGAGCAATCTAACAGGTCTTCCAGGTAATTCTGATACACCTTAAAGTTGGAGAAACCCGGCTTTAGATCTTAGGGGAAAAGAGTAAGACACTCAGGCAAAGCCCCACTCTGGCCAGCACGACCTATTTCACACACCCTCACCTCTAGTTCTGCTTGGCCGATGAGGGAAATCTATCCTGTGGATTCCACTTTCATTCATTCCAAACTTTCTTTTATTAATAACAGTTTTCCTCTAGCTTAATTGTAAGAATACAGTATATAATACATATAACATACAAAATGTGTTAATTGACTATTTATATTATTGGTAAGGCTTCCAGTCAACAGGAGGCTATTAGGGCTGGATGCGTGGCTCACACCAATAATCCCAACTACTCAGGAGGATGACTTGGGGCCAAGAGTTCAAGACCAGCCTGATCAATATAGCAAGACCCCCATCACTGAAGTAATAATGGAAACCCCAAACAGCAGGTTATTAGTTAAGTTTAGAGGAATCAAAAGATATATCTAAAATTTTGACTGTGTCAGGGCACCTCTAACCCCAATGTTGTTAATGGGTCAGATGTAGCATTAAAATTATTTCATGTTTCTTTATATATATATATTTTTATGACGTGGCTTGCCTCAGTGGCACACCTTATTGTTCTACTGCAGTGCTGAGTTAAACATTACTTTAATGGCCCCGGAAGGACAATCTGCTTGCTGGACTTCATCTTCCCCTCCCAGCCATTCTACCAAGTCCGTGTGTGGGCCTGCTGTGGTTGGTCCAGCAAACATTCCCTCTTTATCAGGCAGAAGCTCCCTGTTTGTTCCTTAGGGAGCCATCCTTTCCTGGTGTAAGCGCATCTGTGCACACAGGTGATCCAGGCCTGGCTAATCATTGTGTCCCATCCTGCCCTCCCTGCCCCTACTGCGAACAGGTTGAATGGCTCATGACCAAGGCTGGAGGAGCAAAGGCTAACCCCAGGAATGTTTCTGGAACTATCTGGCAAGAAGCAGGTATGTCTTTCCAGTAAGGTTGGTAAGTGAGGAGCCTAAAGCTGCCTGAGAATGGGGCCTCCCCAGGGGAAAGCACAGTGGAGAGAAGGAGAGAGAGGGGTCTGAGACCACCACTCAAAACGCTGGCTCTGGTCATGCCCTGGGGGCACGGTTGGTCTTTCCCAGACTTTCCAGTTACATCAGCCAACAAACTCTTTTTGCTTAAAGCATTTTTTTTTTTTTTTTTGAGACCCAGAATCTTGCTCTGTCGCCCAGGCTGTAGTTCAGTGGCACAATCTTGGCTCGTTGCAAGCTCCGCTTCCAGGGTTCACGCCATTCTCCTGCCTCAGCCTCCCGAGTAGCTGGGACTACAGGTGCCTGCCACCACGCCTGGCTAATTTTTTGTATTTTTAGTAGAGACGGGGTTTCACCATGTTAGCCAGGATGGTCTCAATCTCCTGACCTCGTGATCTGTCCTCCTCGGCCTCCTCAAGTGCTAGGATTACAGGCGTTAGCCACTGCGCTTGGCTGCTTAAAGTGTTTTAAGTCAGGAACCTAGAATTGTGCTGTTGCCAGTGACAGCTTGTGGAACTGGCTGAGTCAAGATGGCTATGGCATGACAGGGAGCTGGCAGGCCTTGTTAGAGTGGCAGAGTGTGCTGGTCACTTCTTGTGACCGCCAGGAAGATACTACAGATAGAGAGAAATTACACCTGAGGCTGGCCCGCCTCAAAGAAAACAGCTTTGCTATGGAGGCCTTCTCTACAGAAAGCAATCTAAGGAGACATAGAGCTGTATTCTCTGCCCAAATTAAAGTCAACAGATGGGCTGGGCATGGTGGCTCACACCTGTAATTCCAGCACTTTGAGAGGCCAAGGTAGGCAGATACCTGAGGTCAGGAGTTTGAGACCAGCCTGGTGAAACCCTGACTCTACTAAAAATACAAAACTTAGCCCGGCGTGGTGGCATGCACCTGTAGTTCCAGCTACTTGGGAGGCTGAGGCATGAGAATTGCTTGAACCTGGGAGGTGGAGGTTGGTGCCCCTGCAATCCAGCCTGGGTGACAGAGAAAGACTCTGTCCCAAAAAATAAAAATAAAGTGAACAGAAGGAAGGCAAACTTGGAAAAGAGTCTCGGACCCAGAACTCTTAGGGACGTAGGGCTGTGCCTTAGCAGTAAAGAATCAACCACTGGCCAGTAGGCTGGGGGCATATTAGTTTTGTCTCTCTCTCCCAGGCTACTGTTTCAGACTGCCATGAGGCAAAGGCCTACGGAAGCATTAAACTGTAGGTCAGGGAAATTTCCAGAGGTCTACTGCTAAGTGACTGAGACATAACTTGGAAAGACCAGGACTAGTCTTCACGTGTAACTCTGGTTACTAAGCACCAAATCATAAATTGACCAAATCTAAATGCTAGATGGACAAGCTACTAAAATTTAAAGGCACTTTTATTGCTAGAGAATCTCTAAGTCTAGAAAGTGAAGGCCCATGATGTTGAACCTCTAAGGAAGTCAATCACTAGGTCCAAAAGCCACACCAGAAACAAGTGAGGTGTGAAGAAGGGGCAGCCTCAGAATTCCTCCCAGGAGGTGGAACTCAGGGTGGACTTACAGGCTCTACAAACTGCTGTCCCTGTTGAGGACATGACAAGGAGCAGGAGGTAAGCACTTTATGTCAGTTCCCCTTTTCAGAATGGAGGTTCCTGCTGGGTTATCCTGTTATTTTTCCTCCCCTGTTTAGTGAACAGGGAGGGCGGAACTGGATTTGTGGGGATCACATATTACCTGTTTGGTCTCAGATCTGAACATGGGTGCAATAATTAGAATCTCTTGAAAAAGGGCTAAGAATTTTGATATTTGATGGAGCAGCATTATTTTAATGCTTAATGTAGCAAATTCAAGCAAACATGCCTGGTAAGACAAAAAACTATATGGCAGGATTTAAATAGTGCAGGTGAGCTCTGTCTCCACCACCCTGCCCTGGGCTGAGCACCAGGGTGGATAGAAATCTCTTCTCTGGGTCATCTCAATTTTTGTCAGTTCACAGTGGGAGCATCGCGCTGGTTGGAGAGGTATTCATTGTTCATGCACAGATCTTTACATTCCATGGCCCCTACCAGTAACACAACCAACTAATCCAGTGCTCAACAGAAGGACGAGCCATTTGGTCCCAAGCAGTGAGAAAGCCAGGCTCTGTGAGATTCTGTGTGGAACTCCATACGGCACCTTCCGGCAGGACTTCCAAGGGTAACTTGTACTATAAACAAGGTATGTGCTAATGTTAAAACCTTAGCCCCATGGACAGTAACATGCCTCTGCAATGAAACAGTTGTACTGGTAAGCATTTCTGAAAATCTATGTAGGAAAATGTATGTAGTTAGAGCTGGGTGCAATGCTAATGCGCCTGTGGTCCCAGGTATTTGGGAGACTGAGGCAAGACGATCACTTGGGCCCAGGAGTTTGAGACCAACCTGGGCAGCACAGCAAGACTCCCATATCTCTCTCTCTAAACAAAAACAAACAAAACCCCAAAAGAAACACCACTGGAGTCAGTGGGGAACATCTATAGTCCGCCTGCCTGATATTTGCTGCCCCTATTTTTTTTCCACTGGGGAAGGAGCTCTATGGATGTTCTTAGTTTCTATTAGACTCCAAGCATGAAAAGACAAGACTTGAGACTGCTGAACATTTTAGGACGACTCTTTCCATCAAGGTTACAGAGGTGAATACTGAATCCTGGCCTCAATCCCGAGGTTCAAGTGTCTGGGGTAAGGATGAGACCATGACCAGTAAAGGATGAGTCAGTCAATCCTGGGATTTTTCTTGGGAACCACTGGGAAAGTACTGGGTTCTTTTCACTGGGCATTATTAGGCCAGTAGGGTGCAAGCCTGGAGCTACTTGGGAAGTGAGCCAACACAGAAGAGCTGGAGAGAGGCTGAGTCCCAATGCCTTCAAGGGAGGTGCTACAGCCATACCCAAAGGCACACATGCCACAGACTTTCATGTGTGTGAGCCCACAAATACACCTTTTTGGTATAAGGCAGCTGAGTTAGATTATTATTAATACCACTGATAGATACAGACTTTTAGTATTAATTATTACACAACGAACATTTGAGTGCTTATAATATGCTATGCACCAAGTTAACTGTTTTCCACTCAATTTTGTTATCTTATTTTCACAAAAACCTTAATAAGGTGGCTATTATTAATTCCTATTTTATAGAAGAAAAGGGAGGTTTAGTGTGATCAACTAACTTTTCCAAGATTCTATAGACAGTAAGCACACCTACAAGTCCATGCTTATAACTACTTAACGAAAAGATTGTGAAAAGTCCCATATAAAAATATTTGAATAGCTATATATTAAATTGACATTGCCTTAATGACACACTTTACTCTTCTTTACATATAATAAATGTGTATGGTAATTTAAGCAGCATAAATGAGTATAAATGGAAAGCAAACTTTCTCCCTACTCCTGATCCCAGTTCCCTTCCTCAAAGGCAAGCACTATGAAGTTACTTGGATATCCTTTCAGAAAGCCATATACATACTTGTATTTACCTAGACTATCTACCATCCCATCTTTGAAACGTCTTTCCCGTAAATCGTAGCAAAACACACACTTTTCTATTAATAACACATATCTGAGTTAGACCCTATCAGAACACATGGAATGATCTCATTTCTCATAGCTGCATAATATTGTATTAATTAATATGCCATGATTTATTTACTTAACCAGACATCTACTAATGGACATTCAATACTCCTCTCCTATAATCATTTTCCCAATGAATATTCATGCTAGCATTGTGGGGTAGGAATTACTACACCCAGCTTGCACTGAGACAGAAGTTAAGGATTTACCCGAGGTCTCAGTTAACAAGAGACAGATACTAGAATTTGCATTTTTCATTTTTTTAGAGACAGGGTCTACCTTTGTCACCCAAGCTGGAAGGCAATGGTGTGATCATAGCTCACTGAAGCCTCAAACTCCCGGCTCAAGCAAGCCTCCCACCTCAGCCTCCTGAGTAGCGCCACCGCAAGTGGCTAATTTTTTTTTTTTGGTAGAGATGAGGTCTTGCTATTTCGTCCAAGCCGATCTTGAACTCCTGTGCTCAAATGACCCTCCTACCTCAGCCTCCCAAAGTGTTGAGATTACAGATGTGAGCCTCCACGTTTGGCACAGATACCAGGATTTGAACCTCCGTCTATTCAAATAATTTGTCAGTGACCACGACACCCTTGGCCTTATTGAGATGTCCTTCCTCTGCTTCCATAGCAACATCTGTGCTGCCACTGCACGATTTTACCATGATGACAAATGCACACTCCAGGTTTCCTCACTGGACTATAAGCTCAGGTCATAAGCAGCTTAGTTTCCCCAGAGCCTTGCACATGGCATGCACTCAGTCAAATTGACTTATTTATTTTGAATGAACCAAGGAATAAATTCCCAAAGTCCCTTGGCAGGTAAATTACAAAGCTCCAATGTTACCAACCTGCAGAAGGGATAGATGTGAGTGAGTGTGTGTGTGTGTGTGTGTGTGTGTGTGTGTGTGTGTGTGCTGGAGGGGGGCAGGCTGGAGTTTAATCTCTATAGATGACTTCAAAAGACTTTCAAGAAATATAAAGGAGAAAAATTAAAGTTGCAGAGATATGTGTAATATAAAAAACCATGAAACCACAGACTTCACTAAAATTTTTCCTAAATCCATAGAGAAAAAGGCCTGAAAATAGATCCACACCAAATGTTAATGATGGTTATCTCTGGGAAGTCAAATTAAACGAGCAATGACTTCATGTTTATATTTCTGCATTTTTTGATCTTATTTGAAAAAGCGATGTGTCTACATATACATTATACCATACTAACTGGCATTTCTACTTCTTGGAGTACATCCTCAACATTTAGGTTGTTTCTAGGGTTTGTCTATTAAAAACAGCACAGCCTGTTTCTTGAATATTTGATTTTTCCACATATGTCCAACATATTTTTATTTTATTTTATTTTATTTTTTTGAGTGGAGTTTCGCTCTTTTTGCCCAGGCTGGAGTGCAATGGTGCAATCTCGGCTCACTGCAAGCTCCGCCTCCTGGGTTCAAGCGATGCTCTTACCTCAGCCTCCCAAGTAGCTGGGATTACAGGCGTGCAACACCATGCCCGGCTAATTTTGTATTTTTAATACAGACAGGGTTTCACCATGTTGGCCAGGCTAGTCTCGAACTCCTGACCTCAGGTGATTCGCTCGCCTTGGCCTCCCAAAGTGCTGGGATTACAGGTGTGAGCCACTGTGCCCAGCCTATATATTCAACATAAATGCTCAACCTCAGAAGAAAAATTCAGTAAGTTATTGTACATTTATATCTTGAAATGTTATGTAATTAATAATGATGTACAGCGACATATGTAACTTTTTTAAAAAAGCAGGTGTGAATAGTAAAACTATTTTTGTAGGAAAATTATATGCATAGAAAGCAAGTAGCTAAGGATACATACCATACACCAAATAGTTGAAAAGCATTAATCTTTGGATAGTAGGCTTATGGTGATTTTACTTTCTTCTTTTTAGCTTTTTATATTTGAAAATCATTTTAAAGTGAGCGTGGGTTACTTGCATAACAAGAAAAGCAATATCATTTCCATTTGGGGTTAAACAGAAGTCTGGTGGTTTGTTTTCTAGACTGTTGAACGTCTTATGTACCATTCAATATGTACGGGTTCAAAACAGAAATAGGATATGCCACCAGAAAGGGCATCCAGCTTTGTGGTGGGGGGGGAAGGGATGTTCTTATCCACCATGCAACTGAGCCACAGGAAAAATTAAATCAAGCACAAGGCATGGCCTGCTGTATGTTAACAAACTGTGAATGCTAAAATAAACTCCCTTCTCCCTAGTTAATAGGAGACCAGGAAAGGGACAGAACTTGACAGATGATAGCTTCTGTCTCAAAGCCAAAGATGAGACAGGTATTTTGAACAAAGGAAGAAGGAAAGTGAAATAAAATGGAAATAAAAAGAATGAAGACCAAGTTAAGTACATCAGTGAAATAACCCAAAGGAGGGGATTTCCAGCTTCAGAGCAGACCACAGCTGAATCTCACTTGGACTCCGGCCATTAGGTTAGTGGGTCAGGGCATGAGGATTTTAAGAAAAGTTAGTTTTCAGTTGTAACTATGTATTAACTCTATCTGGCTGATCATTTTTTGAATCCATTCAAATATTTATTGAGTGCCTGCTATGTACCAAGCCCTGCATGGGCATATGATTCTAAAGGCAACATGGTGGTCCCTGCTATCAACAAGTGTACAGGCAAGCAAACAATGGGAAATGTATTATGAATGAATACTGCAGTGAGCCCAGGGTGGGGTCCAGGAGGGCATGCAGAGGGGTGCATGGAGAAGTGGGTAGAGGTCTGGAGAGATTGTTAAGAGGTGACAACTCTTGAGCCATGGGATACAGATAAGGGAGTGAAGTCAGGGGAGTTGAATGGGCTGTCCAAATAACAGAAGCAGATCTTTTGAAAAGTCCTGGTTTGGAGGTGCTTGTGAGTAGGGAGGGGCTTTGGATACAGAATGATGAGGAAGGGGGACAGCTTATGGTCCCTTTCGTGCCAAGCTAAATGCACTCCTAGTGTCAACCTGTCATTGAGGAGGTTACCTAAGATGAAACGCTCCAAAGTCTTCTCCAGCTTTCTACAGCGAGAGGTAAGTGCAGAATCTAACGAGAGTAGCATCCTCTGTGAGTCACTGGGTGAGAAGCCTAATCACAAACTAGACTATCTCAGAGAAGAATAACTGGTGAACTGAACAGGTGTGCAGAAAACTCCAACCGTATCCCCATTCTTTCTCACTTGGATTACCAGAATGTACTCCAAAATTGGTCATTTTTCTTCTTTTGATTTCTAAACTAGGATATTTTAATTTCACTATAACCTGTATTTGTGGACTTAGTTTGGGAATCTAACCACATATATATGAATGTTTCTAAAGGAAAAGCTATCTCATTGACTTAGAACTTTTGGAATAAAAGCCATTTAACTTATGAACTGGTGACTGCGGTCCTTTCTATAAACACTTATTTTGTTCTTAAGAATAATTTAAGACAATTAAAAAACAAATACATGCACATGGTTTTTCAAAACCCACTAGCTCAGAGAGCCTATAATGGCTACCTTGCTGGGGGAACCACCTTTACTATTTCTCCTGGTGGTCACCTCTGTATCTTTAAGTGATGTGCTCACACAGCTATTTCTGGTTTAGCCATTTTAGTTCTAATGTATTGACATCCTTCAATGATACGATACCCATCTCACTTCTTGCATTTCCCCCCAATAGTTACCTCATTAGTTTTGGTTAAATAAAAAACCAGTGCTGTACATCATGACTATATAAACAGTGTTCACTGCAGTATCAAATAATATACTGAGACTATATATCCTTTCTTGTAAAGCTTGTTTGTTTTCTTTGGAGTTTCTAATTGTCTTTCTAGCTCATTAGTACCATTTGCCTTCACCAAAGCCTCAAATTTTTTCCAACTCTCCATCATATCAGATATTCTACCAAACCTCCACTTTTCCTCCTGCCTGAAGCTCTCTGGCCTCCTGATATCCAGACCTGAGACTAGCTAGGGGTTCTCCAAGTCTGCTGCATGGCTGTCATTCTGCAATTTTCCTTCACTGCATACACTGTGTCGATGCCCAAGGTGAACATCTGTCATTTTATTTGAGTGTCCAGCACCTGAACTTTCTCTCCTATGTTTAGAAAACCCCTCACTTTATCAGTCTCGGTGGAAGGTAGGCCCACTTACTATAGAGGATGAAGTATCTTTTTGTGTTCTGATGATTTGAGTGAAGGCCGGCTGCCCTTAGGTAGCTCCAGGATGGATAATGGTCACTGGAAAAACCAAGGTAGGATCAGAGGGTGAGAACTTTCAGACCCATCTCTAAACCTCCAGGGAGAGGAGAGGGGCTGAAGGTTAAGTTGATCCCCAATGGCCAGTGATTTAATCAATCACGCCAACTAATGAAGCTTCCAAAAATCTCAAGAGGACAGGGTATGGAGAGCTTCCAGGAGGTTCCTGGAGGGTGACGCATGCAAGGAGGTCATAGAAGCTGCGTGCTCCTTCCCACGTGCCTTGCCCTGTGCACCTCTTCATCTGCATCCTCTGTGATATCTTTTATAATAAACCAGTAAATATCAATGTTTCCTGAGTTCTGTAAGCTGCTCTAGCAAATTAACCGAATATGAGGAGTGGGGCGTGGGAATCCCCATTGCAGGTTGGCCAGAGGCACAGGTAAAACAACCTGGAGCTTGCAACTGGCATCGAAAGTTGGGGGTGGTCTTGTGGGACTGAACCCTCAAATCTGTGTGATGTGACACTTCTCTGGGTAGATGGTGTCAGAATTGAATTGGAGGACGCCCAGCTGGTGTCCGCTGCAGAATGAATTGCTTTCTTGATGCCTGGGGAAACCCCCCCACACTTCTGGTGTCACAACTGCAATATGCGAAAATAGTGGGAGAAACCGCGTTTGTTCATTCCTCAGCATTTTCAGAATTGGTATCAGAATCGGGATTGCTAGAACATCCGTAGCTCACGTTTGGGAAGAAAACAGATAAAGGGGTTGGGGGGGGCGAGAAAACATGGATTCCTGGGTGTCCACGTGGTCACCCATGCTATGGAGTGGCAGCTGGGCCGACATCAGTCACTAAAGGTAAAAGTTACCAATAGAATTTAGAGGTGGATCAATCTAACTCCCTGGAAGGTGGTTTGCTGAATGCATGAAGAAATGCAAACTAATAAGAAAAAAGCAAAATATGCAACTCCTTGGTTATTGTTATCTGTAATAGCTAGAATGAAAGTAAAGAGAGTGCTGGGCCAAACCTTGATGCCAGACCAAGTTCAGATTTCAGTCGGTCTATGCTTCAGCCAGCAGCCTCAAAGAACTCCGCTCCCGCAAGGGAAAAATTATGCAGCGACATCAGAAAGCACCCCTAAGGACTTTGGGCACCAAGAAGGCAGTGTGGGGAAAGGGCAAAATTAAGAGACCATTGAAAGCAGAAGGTATAGTGTGAAGGAATTATTTCAGTTTTTAGACTGGTATCATCAGTTTCCTGAGGAGCCTTTACTAAAATGCACTGTGAGAGTAACTAATTCAGGAGCAGTGTCTCTGGTTTTGAATGTTGGAAGAAGGGGGACTGCCTGACTCCACCTATAAATGTCAAGCTGAAACAGCTGATACGCTTTGTATTCATGCCATGTGGGGCCTGGGTTTATGACCACTGAATTATTCAACCACTGAATATGCCTTGCTACCCAAGTCATGGTAAATGATGCGATTAGGGGCACCCCTTTAATGTGGATGCGCCATTTAACCTTGTTGCCACAAATTGAGAGATAGTTCAAGAAACCTTATGAGATGTACTGGCTCAGCTTCCCCTCATGAGTCTTACAGATGCTAATACAAACATTAGGTTAATTAAGAGAATGATGAAGGGTGGGTTGGGGGGTCAGAGTCACAGGACTCCTCACAGGAAGGTGGACATTTTTTTATGGTTACTAAGAAATAAGGTGAATAAGAACATACTGGGCCGGGTGTGGTTGCTCACACCTGTAATCCCAGCACTTTGGGAGGCTGAGGCAGGTGGATCACGAGGTCAGGAGTTCAAGACCATCCTGGACAAGATGGTGAAACCCCATATCTACTAAAAATACAAAAATTAGCTGGGCGTGGTGGCAGGCACGTGAAATCCCAGCTACTTGGGATGCTGAGGCAGAGAACTGCTTGAACCCGGGAGGCAGAGGTTGCAGTGAGGCCACTGCACTCCAGCCTGGGCGACAGAGCGAGACTCCGCCTCAAAAAAAAAAAAAAAAAAAAAAAAAAGAACACATTGATGGGGTGAAACAGAGGAAAAACAAAGAGAAGAGTCATGGGACTTGTCCCAGTAGGGTGGAAATCTTTAGGTGGTTATTAAGAAATGAAATGAATAAAACAAAATAGCAAGAAAAAAATCCAAAAAATCCCATCAAAAAGTGGGCTAAGAACATGAATAGACAATTCTCAAAAGAAGGTATACAAATGGCCCACAAACATATGAAAAAGTGCTCAGCATCACTAATGATCAGGGAAATGCAAATCAAAACCACAATGCGATACCACCTTACTCCTGCAAGAATGGCCATAATCAAAACATCAAAAAATAATTGCTGGCTGTGGTGGTTCATGCCTGTAATGCCAGCACTTTGGGAGGCTGAGGTGGGCAGATCACTTGACGTCAAGAGTTCAAGATCAGCCTGGTCAACATGGTGAAATCCGATCTCTACCAAAAATACAAAAAGTAGCTGGGAGTGGTGGTGTGCACCAGTAGTCCCAGCTACTCAGGAGGCTGAAGCAGGAGAATCGCTTGAACCTGGTAGGCGGAGATTGAAGTGAGCCAAGATCACGCCACTGTACTCCAGCCTGGGTGACAGAGCGAGACTCTGCACCCTGCCGCCCCCTCACCCCCCCCAAAAAAACGATGTTGGGTGGATGTGAACAGGGAGTACTTCTGCATTGCTGGTGGGAATGTAAACTAGCACAACCACTATGGAAAACAGTGTGGGGATTCCTTACAGAACTAAAAGTAGAAATTACCATTTGATCCAGCAATCCCACTACTGGGTACCTACCCAGAGGAAAAGAAGTCTTATTCGAAAAAAATATTTGCACACACATGTTTATAGCAGCACCATTCACAACTGCAAAAATGTAGAACCAACCCAAATGCCCATCAATCAACAAGTGGATAAACTGTGGTATGTATATACGATGGAATACTACTCAGTCATAAAAAAATGAATTAATGGCATTCACAGCTACCTGGATGAGACAACACTATTATTCTAAGCGAAGTAACTCAGGGATGGAAAACCAAACATTGGATGTTCTCATTCATAGGTGGGAGTTAAGCTATGAGGATGCAAAGGCATAAGAATGACACAATGGACTCTGGGGACTCAGGGGAGTGAGGGATAAAAGACTACAAATTGGGTGCAGGGTATACTGCTGGAGTGATGAGTGCACCAAAATCTCACAAATCACCACTAAAGAACTTACTTATGTAACCAAATAGCACCTGTTCCCCAATAACCTAAGAAAATTAAAAAAAAAAAAAAAATGGGATGAATAAAATGGAAACTGAAATAAAATGAGGTTAAAACAAATGTTTTAATGCAACACTGTGAAAGGCTGGTTGGATCAAAGGGAAATCCTACTGGTCTCCGAAAATTAAGGGGTTCCAAAAATGTTTGCTACATTTACCCTAGTGTGGAGAAATTTAAAAAGTCAGAGGCAGAGATTACAATGAAGGATCTGATCTGAAATTGCCTGGGGCAATAGTCAGGCAGATTAATCAAGATAAAGACCGACAGACGGCAAGTAAGGGTGTCTTGGCCCAGTCCCCTGCTGGGGAACCACAGCCTTATGGACACAAGTGGGAAAATCGTCTGGGTGGTGGAGAGTAATTCCCAGGACTCCTTGATAAGGGAGCCTTAGGCACTGTGCTGCCAAAACCCTCTGGGCAAGCCCTGACTTGGGCTACAGTTAGATTGTGGGAACATAAAAATGTAAGGATTGCTAGGATGATCAAAGCTGGGATGTTTAAGTAGGCTTTATATAAGGAAGTTGTGTCTCTTTACCTAAATGATCTATAGGAACGGATATCATGTCTGTCCGGGGAACACTTCCCCCAGCTAGCACTGAACTGTGCTAACGAAACCTGTTGATAAAGGTCTAATGAAGGCTACGGTTAGGAAAGTAAGGGTTGATGGAATTAAGGTAAAAGTTTAGAGAGAGGTGGCATATTTGAACACAATTCATGAGAAACAGCATGTCTCTTTATCATGCAATTACATCTGAGTGGGAAATGCTCCCCCTACACAGTCCTCTAAAATAGAGGGCATGTAAATCCACCCTTTGAGCAACATTGATTGGACATGCTAAATGGGAGCTAGTAAGATTGCCCGAGCCCACAGGGCACAGAGTAGAAGCTGACTCCCGGTGGAGACACATCCTGGAGGCATAGCCCTGTGTGGAGCCTAGACTGAAGAACGTACAATGACCCTGACACCTGAAATAACCAAGCTGCCTGGGGGTGATGTCAGAGGAACACTGTAATGCGGATGGCGGTACCCAGAAGAGTTCTATCAGAAAATGGAAATGGTTTATAAGGGATCGGACTACCTACCTGAGGAATGCAAGGAGGAGACAACCTCTCCCCTAGGCCTGACTCTGGAACTGTGTGAGGCGCTGCTGGATTCTTCGGTGCCCGATAAACAGCTCTCTGATTAACTGACAAAGAGCCGCTGTGTTTATGATGCACTTCAAGGCAGTTTCAAGGTGAACAGGTAACAGCCCATTTGATCACCAATGGCCAATGATGCAATCAACCATGCCTATGTAATGCAGCTTCCATAAAAGCCCCCAGAGGACTGGGTTTGGAGAGCTTCTGAATAACTGAACACATGGAGGTTCCTAGAGGGTGGCGTACCTGGGGAGGCCATGCAAGCTCCACACTCCCGCCCGGGTACCTCGCCCTGTGTATCCCTTTATCTGTACCATTTGTAATATCCATTATAATGGATATGTCGGAATGAATCGGTGGACACCCAGCTGGTGTCCACTGCAGAATGAATTGCTTGCTTGATGTCCAAGGAAACTACTCCCTCGCCGGGGACATCTGGTGTCAGAAGCATGATGTGAAACTACAGTAGGAGAAACTGAGTTTTTAAATTCCTCTTTATTCTCAGACATACCCAGCGAAAACCTTTTAAAATCCAAAGGCAAAATATAGACTTTTTCCCAGAGATACGAAAGCTGAAAGAATTCTTCACCAGTAGAATAGAGAAAATATTAAAGGAAGGGCCTCAAACAGAATAAAATGATGCCAAATGGAAAACAGATCACAGATCTACGTGAAGGAATTAAGAGCATCAGAAATGGTAACTATGTGGGTAAATATGTAAATTCCTCCTCCACATTTAAATCTCTCTCTTTATTTTTACAGATACAGGACTTCACTATGTTGCCCAGGCTGGTCTTGAACTCCTGGCTTCAAGCTATCCTCCTACCTCGGCCTCCCAAAGTACTGGGATTATAAGTGTGTGCCACTGCACCCGGCCATAATTTACTAATTTTTAAAATTGATTATCTTTTAAAGAGATTTGGCCTGGTGCAGTGGGGCTCATGCATGTAATCCCAGCACTTTGAGAGGCAGAGGCAGGAGATTTACTTGAGACCACGAGTTCAAGAGCAGTGTGGGCAACAGTGAGACCTGGTCTTTACAAAAATAAAAAAATTAGCCAAGTCTGGTGGTGCACACCTGTAGTCCCACCTACTTGGAGGTTAAAGTGAGAGGATCACTTGAGCCCAGGAAATTGAGGCTGTGGTGAGCTATGACTGCGCTAAAGAGTGAATGGGGGCTGAGGTGGAAGGACTGCTTGAGCTCAGAAGTTTGAGTCCAGCCTGGGTGACACAGTGAGACCCTGTCTCAAAAAAAAAAAGAGAGAGAGAAAGAAAGAGACAAAACAAAAAGAACAAGAGAGAGAGAGATCTGCCCTGCCCGATACCCAGGTTTTTATTGTGTAATTACAGGAATTAGAGAAATAGGCTGGGCACGGTGGCTCACGCCTGTAATGCCAGCACTTTGGGAGGCCGAGGTGGGCGGATCACCTGAGGTCAGGAGTTCAAGACCAGCCTGGCCAACCTGGTGAAACCCTGTCTCTACTAAAAATACAAAAATTAGCAAGATATGATGGTGGGCACCTGTAATCCCAGCTACTTGAGAGGCTGAGGCAGGAGAATCGCTTGAACCCGGGAGGTGGAGGTTGCAGTGAGCCAAGATCACGCCACTGCACTCTAGCCTGGGCGACACAGTGAGACTCTGTCTCAGAAAAAAAAAAAAAAAAAAGAATTAGTGAAATATGTACAGGCATATCGATAGGTAAATAGACCAAAAGAATAGAATAAAAAACTGAGACAGCTCCACGCATACATAAAGATGTCATATATTGCAAATGGGACACTGCAGATACTGCAAAGAATGGACTATTTAATACACTGTGTATCGGAAAAATAAAATTGGATCCCTCAAACTACATACAAAACTCAACTCCAGACCTACTGAGGTAAGCAAGAGACTGCACGGGAGGGCAGCACAAATGACACGTGCTGTCTGTCAACAAAAGGCCACAGTAAAACAATGGAAAGGTAAGCTACCTCAGCATTATTATCCAGAATAGGTAAAGAATTAGGAGGAGCCAGTAAGAAAAGAACATATAACCCAAGAGAAAATTAGATAAAAGACAGGAATAGGGGATTCCTAGAAGAGACTACTAAATGGTTGAAAATATTAAAATACGAAGTCAGGGAAATATAAATTAAAATGAAATAGCCTTCTCACACTTACGAGGTTGGCAAAAATGACAAAGTCTAAAAATACCAAGTGCTGAAAATACAAGAAACAGATACTATGCTTGAAGCCAGAGGTTGACGCGGAGGCCCCTTGGGAGAAGAGTTTTATCAGTATTTAGCGAAAACCACCAACTCCTCAATACGCACCATAAACTCTTGCACATATGCACAAGGATGTGCACGCAAGAATTTGTAGAGCAGCATTAGCACCAGGCTATAGTCATCAACACAGGCCAATCACGCAAACACAGCACTGAGTAGAAAACAAACCAAAAAACCCCAGAATGTACACAGTATCTTTTTATAAAATTTTAAAAACATTGAAAACATTACTAAATAGGATTAGGTTAATAAATACGTAGTAAAAGTAGACATACACAACACAGGCAAAGTATGAGAAATGAAGGGAAATGTAGTGGAAAAAACAATGCATTTGCAGAGAGAAACAAGACTCTTCAAACGTATTGTCTCGCTCTGTCGCCAGGCTGGAGTGCAGTGGCGCAATCTCGGCTCACTGCAAGCTCCGCCTCCCGGGTTCACACTATTCTCCTGCCTCAGCCTCCCAAATAGCGGGGACTACAGGTGCTCACCACCATGCCCAGCTAATTTTTTTGTATTTTTAGTAGAGACGGGGTTTCACCATGTTAGCCAGGATGGTCTCGATCTCCTGACCTTATGATCCACTTGCCTCAGCTTCCCAAAAGTGATGGGATTACAGGCGTGAGCCGCTGCGCCCAGCCTTCAAATGTATTGTTAATGTCATTTCATGGGTGCTATTCTTTCTATCATTTGTCTCTGAAATATTTTATAGTAAATTAAAAAAATTAAAAACAAGCATCAATTAGTGAGGCAGAAGAATGGGCATGAGACAGTATAGCTATTTTGGAGGATTATCTGGCAGTATTAATATTTTAAACATGCACGGCTTTTTTTTTTTTTTTTTTTTTTTTTTTTTTTTTTTTTTGATAGAGTCTCGCTCTGTCTCCCAGGCTAGAGGGCAGTAGCACAATCTCGGCTCACTGCAACTTCCACCTCCTGGGTTCAACTGATTCTCCTGCCTCAGTCTCCCATGTAGCTGGGGTTACAGGTATGCACCACCACACCCAGCTAATTTTGTATTTTTAGTAGAGATGGGGTTTCACTATGTTGGCCAGGCTGGTCTCGAACGCCTGACCTCAGATGATCTGCCCACCTCGGCCTCCCAAAGTGCTGGGATTACAGGAGCGTGCCACCATGCCTGGCCAAAACATGCATGACTTTTTGACTCTACAAGTGTACTTCTGGGAACCAATTTATCTTAGAGAAATATTAAAAAACACGCACAGAAAGGCATGTATAAGGATGTTTATTATAGCACTATAATCAACAGGGGTAAGTTAAAAATCTAAATGACTATTGTTCATTAATAAGGGAATGGTTAAATAAATCATTTTATTTATATACCCATATTATAAAACATTATGTACCTGCAGTATTCTATGGCCAAGGTACATCTTTCCTTTAACAAGTAAGGAAAAAAACCAAGTCAGAACTGTAGATAAGGCACGGTTTCCAATGTAAAGCAAAAACAACCACTGTTGAAAATACATAGAAAAAGGCCTGGAAGGAAGTCCATAAGTGAGGAGAAGGGGAAGGGCTGAAGACGCTAATACATCCTATATACTTCTATTAGAATGTGTGTGGGAATACATAATCTGTGTAATTCATGTGTAAAATTGGGGAAAATAGAATAAAAACAGAGGAAATACATGTTAAAAACAAACAAAGAAGTCTAGGGAAACTGGAGGAACCAGTCAGCCCATGAGAAGTTCTGAGATGGCTGGGCTTCTGGGAGACAAGGCGTGGGAAGCCTCCATGAGCACCGACAAAGAATAACATTTAGTGAAAGAACAAATGAGCGGATGAGAGGAAAGAGGGGAGCATTGGGAGCCCCCAGATTCTAGGATTATTGTCCATTTCTATAACATCAGTTCTTACCCAAAGGTAAGTAACTCACAAGTTTTCTTTTTCTTTTGAGACAGGGTCTTGTTCTGTTGCTCAGGCTGGAGTGCAGTGGTACAGTTACGGTTCACTGTAGCTTCAACCTCACAAGCTCAAGCAATCCTTTCACCTCGACCCCCCAAGTAGCTGGGACTACAGGTGCACGCCACCACGCCTGGCTAATTTTTGTATTTTTGGAGAGACAGGGTTTTGCCACATTGCCCAGGCTGGTCTCAAACTCCTGGACTCAGGTGATCTTCCCACCTAGGCCTCCTACAGTGCTGGGACGAAGAGCCTGGCTATAACTCATAAACTTTCAAAAGGAAACAAAAATGTATCCAGTGCCTACTGTGTACTTCCATGTTGATTATTTTAATGAAAGGAAAGTGGATCCTCTAATAAACCTTTAATTTGTTAAGATAAAAACATTTCTATGTATTAAAAAAAAAAAATCGATGTAAACAGTGACATCAATTCTCAGCTACACTGACTGTTCAGACATATGCTTTTTAAACATAATGTAGTGGTAACAGATTTCAGAACAGGCTCTTCATCTAATGGTATAGGTGGTAGTTAGTTTTTGTTTTTGTTTTTTTTTTGAGACAGAGTCTCACTCTGTCGCCCAGCCTGGAGTGCAGTGGCATGATCTTGGCTCACTGCAACCTCCGTCTCTGGGGTTCAAGTGATTCTCCTGCCTCAGCCTCCCGAATAGCTAGGATTACAGGTGTTGGCCACCACGCCAGATTAACTTTTGTATTTTTAGTGGAGACGGGGTTTCACCATGTTGGCCAGGCTGGTCTCAGGTGATCCTGACCTCAGGTGATCCACCTGCCTTGGCCTCCTAAAGTGCTGGGATTATAGGCGTGAGCTACCGCCCCCAGCCCTTCCAGGCTATATCACTAAAGAAAAAAACAACTGTGGCAAATCTGATGTAGACCCCATTTCATATGATCCCTGACAAACTAAATAGAGGATTAAACAACTTGTGAGGCGACAGAGTCATCCAAAGACACCCAGCCCGAGGCAGATAATGGAAGAACCTCTCTTACTCTAATTGTTCTTCCCAAAAACTTCTAGTGAAGCATCCTTGAACCACTTCTGGGGAACAGAACATTAAAAATGCAATCTCCACACAAAAAAGCAATACTTTTGCCCCTTTGTCACAACAGAGTTTTACTGACAAGCCTATTTTTGGGAAACCTCCTAGTGTTTAAAGGACAGAATGGAATCCTTGGAGAGTGAGTAAAGTTACACTGATAAGACATGCGTTGGCTCTAAGAAGAGAATTCAATTTTCTTAAAAACAACCAAGAATGCAAGCTTATCTCCAAGGTCTACCAGCAAGCACCACTATGAGTGAGCTGTTTTTTCTAAGGTTGAGGAAGTGGAGAAATGGTCTGGGAGGGAGGTGCAGAGAGGAGCCAGTGGGCAGAACAACCAACTCTGGTAGGTATTGCTTGACCTACCTATTTAATTTATAAATTAGGGGTTAAAGACCCCTTGGTACGGGCAAGACAAGATATAAGTCTTCTCTTTCAAAATCTCCCCGGCAAAACAACACAACCATGAAAGTAGAAAAAGCACACACGGTTCTTTAAAAGGAGTCAAATTCCTCCGCTCCCATTCTGAATGACTCCCTGTTACAGTAATGTGGGCAAACATTTTGATAGAGATTATGGATCTGAAGCCTCTTGCTTACCCACTGTAAGTTCAGAATAAGGTCTTAGTTAGTTAGCCTTTTCCTACTTCATAACGAGACACTATCTCTGAGGTTCAGAAGAAACATCAAACAGAAAGGCCTACGGCAGTGATTGCTAATGAATACATATGAAGTCATGCTCATTTCTCAAATGAACATAAAAAGATCTTGAAGAAATACTAGACAAATTGCTATGAAAAATGTGGGCTGGAATAGTGATCCAAAAACTCTAAAAATATACAAACTTGATAATACTGAATTCAATGAAAATTATACTAAGAAAAATGTTCTTTACCTAAATTAATTTTGGAAAAAAAAATGGCAGTGTGTTGCTGCAGGCAAGGGATGACAATATTAACTTTTACTAGTGATAGAGTCAATAACAAACTATGACGTCTATCAAGAACCCTGGCTCAGCAGCTCAATGATTACAGGAAGAACAACAATTTATTTGAACAGGAATTTAGCTCGTGCAGAACAAGGATTTCTCAGGAGGCAATTGTGGCAGGTGTAGCTAGGGGACCACTCTGACAGTTTGTCTCCTTTTCATCAGTGTTATTTTCTAACCCACTTACCTCTTTACTACATCTATCCTATATACCTTCCTACAATTCTAGGTAATGGATGCTGTTGCAATAGATGTTTGTTAATTGGGAGACTAAAGAGAGAACGGGCCAGGCGCAGTGGCTGATGCCACCACTTTGGGAGGCTGAGGCTGTCGGATCACCTGAGGTCAGGAGTTCGAGACCAGTCTGGCCAACATGGTGAAACTCCATTTCTACTAAAAATACAAAAAAAAAAAAAAAAAAAAAAAATTAGATGGGGATGCTGGTGCACTTCTGTAATCCCAGCTACTTGGGAGGCCGAGATGGGAGAATCGCTTGAACCTGGGGTGCAGAGGGTGCAGTGAGCCAAGATGGGGCCACTCTACTCCAGCCTGGGCAACACAGCAAGACTTCATCTCAAAAAAAAAAAAAAAAAAAAAAGAGAGAGAGAGAATGAAGGATCTCAAAGCTTACACTAGCTGAATCTGACAAGTCAGGGAACATTTTTTCCCTAGATTATTTCCAGATGTAGGCAAAGGGGGTGCGGAGGAGAAACACTCTCTTCATCTCTGAAGCCATACCTACGTCAGATCCTCCCACTGCCTCTCCTTCTGCTGGTTCGAAGCCTGGAAACCTCACCTGTGGGCAAAGTGAGTTCATAAACCCGAAATGCATTGCTTTTCTTGATGAATGACCCTAGATGAACTTCCAAGAACTCTGCATGAGATCTTACCTGCGAATTCATCTAGGGATTCTTATAACCAACTTTTTGCAATTAATCATTACAAATGCAAAGTAAGTACCCGGTTATTTAAAAAGCAACAAATACTTAATTGTGTGAGAAACAAACCTCCATAATCTCTATAGTTAAGGTTTATGAATCTGAGACCATTATTTATAAATTAAAATTACTTAATCCCCCAAAAAGCCCTCAATACTTTTCTTAAACATAGTTAATGAATCTTATAATGACTCTGGTACTTTTTAAACCAGTGGACTGACATTAATTTTTTTTTAAAACAAAATCTATTTCTATTTGTATTCGCACATTGCATTGCTCACTAAAATATGTGCGCGAGTGCGTGTAGGCAGTCATTTCATAAAAAGCAAGGAGGAAAGGAGACAGGACTATTTGAATCACATTCCAATTTAGGAGAATGCTCTTTATGACAATGTTCTCAGAATGGTTTATAAAGGTGAATAAAATAAGAAACTACAAGAACAGATACATTAAAATGAGTGTTATTTCCATTGTATAATTCTCCTTGTCAGTTTGCAAAATAGAACTTATTATTTTTTTTTTTTTTAACTGGGAGACTGGAGGAATGGCAAGAAACCTTGGCTGAGTTCCCTGGGTCTTGGTTTCTTCATCTGTACAAAGTGTAGAGAGGACTAGAAAATTCATTGGCATACCACTTTCTAGGGCTTGAAGGCCTATGAGCATCTCGGAAGTTTCACATCCTAATCAATTACTTCTTTCATTTATTTACTCTGACCATCTTTGGGTAAGACCCACCGGAACCTGGCAAAAGCTAAATTCACTAGAAACTTACGAGATTACAGGTAAGAACATAAAGTAAGGACAATATATTTCAAAAACCATCATAGAATTCTAAGCAAAAATGGAAGAATACCAAAAGCCTCTTGATCTGTGACTTAGTTTGTAGCTACACACACGCTCTTTGCCTAGCTCCTTCAATGCTTAACCCTGAGGTGTGGCAACGGCAAGCCTCAGCCAGTGTATCATTTCAGAGTTCTGTCCTTGGGTTTCCAAGGGTTGGTTCTAGAATTGTCTGCAGTTGTAAAAGGGATGAGAGAATTTCTTTCTGTCTCCACCCTATTACCACACTGTTTATGACCAAATGGCACCCCTGTCAAAGCTTTTGGGACACCTTGCCCCAGGGCCAGTGCAAAAGAATGTTCACTTTATTAAGAACAGTGCCCTGTCTTGAGGGAAAACAGGATGTTTAGAAAGTTTTGTACTTAATCTTCGACTCTCTCTTTAGCCAACTATGACTCGTTACAGGGAAAATTGTACAGCAGGGTCAATAAATAAAACCATAGACTTCTATGACGAATTGTCAAGTGCTGCTGTGGACAAGGCAATATCTGATGGGCCAAAAGGTGGGAAAAGATCTAGAAAGGTCCATGGCTTTCCCTGGAGCTCTCAAAGATAACAGACGCTTTTGTAGGTCAGAGTCTCCAAAGAGGGTTGGAATCAATCTGCTAAATGCATCAAAACAGAGCCAAGTGGGAAAGTCCAGTCCTGACCTCCCTGGCACAGGCATCCACTGGCATTTTATCACTTTGCTTGCAGCCAACAAAATCAATCAGCAAGACTATCACAATGAAGCACACAGGATATGGAGAGAAACACATACTACAACATGTGTTCTTCAACAGACAAGAAAGCCATCCAAATCAAAAGGAGTTGATTTCAGCTTCAAGCAAGTTGCTATGTATGCACTTCTTATTCTGATTATATTGGCACTCAGGACCATTTTCTTGCATTTGATATTTTGTCCCTCTTATAATTCTTATTATCATAACCAAAAACACTTTAAAACAAATGTGCACGTCCTTGGTTCTTAAACTAACTTTGATACATTGTCATCAACTGGGTAATAAAAAAAAAATCCTGATCCCTCAGTTCCACCCCTGAGATATAGAATTAGTTACATGGATTTGGCCTGGGTAGTTGGATTTTAAAAAGCTATCCAGTAGAATCTAATGTCCAGAATAGCTTTAGAACTACTGCTCTGAGCTGAACCCTGGCTGGCAATTAGGCTCAGAGGTATGGGAACTCTGCCTTAACCTGCCAAATACAAGTACCATTACAGTGTGGCTAACAGTCATCCAAAGTATTCTATTCTGGTATCAAATTAATTTTAAAGGCAGAGGGGCAAGGGATGAGAAGGAACAATGATGCTTTTGTGGGGGTAAGACAAGTCTTCAACGCTACAAAACTCCCTAGCATATTATTGAAACCAGTTTTGCTGGTTTTTTATTATATGACAAAGGGAGGCACTGACCCAGTGGCAAGATTCTGGATGTAAGGTGTACCAGTCCAAAGCACTAGCAGTCCTAGTGAGATATCTCTGTGACTCCTGGAAAAAACTCAGAGAAGTTTCCTACTCTAAGAATACCACCTTTAAAGAACAGATATTGTCACTTCCTGCTACGACTCTACATTTTTACATGTCAAGAATATAAGGACCAGACCCATCTGTCCACAAGACAGTGCTATAGGGTTGTCAACTGCCATTATGAAATTAGATATTACCTCTAGGCCATGGGTCTCAATCTTGAGCATGCTCAGAATCACCCCAGAGGCTTGTTAAATTCAGATTGTGGGCTTGTCCACACAGGGTCTCTGATTCTATAGGTCCACGATGGCAGTTTGCATTTCTGACAGTTCTCAGCTGATGCTAAGACTGCTGATCTGAGGAAGACCACCCTTTGAGAACTCCTGTTCTTAGGGCTCATAAAAGGCGTGGTCCTTGAGTAACAAGAAATGTTCCTTCAGGCTTTGTGATAAAGAGACAAATACTTTGAGTGAAAGGAGACAGTGTATTAAGATAAATCTTGAGAATGGTGCCAAGAGTCAAAATGTTAACATTCCCCTAGGGAGAAACAAGCAGGTGGGTTGTTAACCTCATTCATTCACTCTTGAGTAAATATTATCCTTGGAGGACAAAGTGGAAGAGCTGTCTTGAGTTAAAAAGAGAACTGAAACATTCTTTCCAAAAAATGGTGACCCATGGTTTCTTGTTTTACAAGGGAATTCTGGACATTTTTCATTCACAAAATATTTATAATGGTGGCACTTCAGTGGGAGGAAAGGTGGGCATTTTGACTAACTGGTTAGGGAAACTGGGTAGCCATCTACAAAAAATAAAGTTGAGTCAGGCATGATTGCTCCTGTCTATAATCTCAGCACTTTGGGAGGCTGAGGTAGGATCACCTGAGCCCAGGAGTTTGAGACCAGCCTGGGCAACATAGCAAGACCTCATCTCCACAAATAATAAAATTTGCCAGGCATGGTGGTGTGCACCTGTGGTCCCAGCTACTCAGGAGGCTGAGGCAAGAGAATCGCCTGAGCATGGGAGGTCAAGGCTGCAGTGAGCCGTCACTGCACCACTGCACTCTAGTCTGGGCAACAGAGTGAGAGCCTATTTCCAAAAACAGAAAGAAAGAAAAAAACTTGAATCCATACTTAACAGAATATCAGGATAAACCTCAAATGAAGCAAATATGTAAATATAAAAAAAAGTAATAGCATAGAAATTCTGCAAGAAAATATGGGTCAATTCTTGTACATGTATGTGTGGAAGGGATTGGTGGAAAATGCTTTCTTTCTGTTACTTGAAATCCAGAAGCCATAAAAGAAAGAATGGAAAATTAACTTCTATATAAGACCAAAAAACCCCACAAATACTAAAAGAAATGATAAACCAAGAAAAATTTGAAGATCATATCACAGACTTAGAGCTAATCTCCCTGTTATAAAAAGAGCCCTTACAAATCAACAAGAAAAAGAGCAAGAATCCAACAGAAGAGTAAATCACGTACAGATATTAAGTAAGTACAGTTTGCAAAAAGAAAAAAAAAAAGGAAATGAGAAAAACAAATGGCTTCTTTTTTTTTTTTTAGATGGAGTCTCCCTCTGTCACCGGGCTGGAGTGCAGTGGTGCGATCTCGGCTCACTGCAACCTCTGCCTCCTGGATTCAAGCAATTCCCTGCCTCAGCCTCGCAAGCAGCTGGGGCTACAGGGGTGCGCCACCACTCCCAGCTAATGTTTTTGTATTTTTAGTAGAGACGGGGTTTCACCATGTTGGTCAGGATGGTCTGGATCTCCTGACCTCGTGATCCACCCTCCTTGGCCTCCCATAGTGTTGGGATTACAGGCACTGTAATCATCCCCATGATCCACCGTGCCCAGCCAACAAACGGCCTTTAAACATCTTGAAAAGATGTCCAGCCTCTTCCTTCTTTAAAAAGGTATGCAACTCTAAACCATATCGATATAGTATATTTTACAAATGAGATTGGCAAAAATCCGAAAGTTTGATAACTCACTCTATTGGTGCAGCCCTCATTACGTTAGCAGGAGTGCAGAAATCAAACAGTACTTAGGGTGCTTGTTTCAGCAGCACATATATGAAGATTGGAAAAATACAGAGAAAATTAGCATGGCCTCTGTGCAAGGATGACAGGCAAATCTGTGAAGCATTCCATTTAAAAAAACAAAAATAGTCCACTGAAAGGGCAAGCAACACGAATTATAAAATCTTCAAGCAATGGATAAATTCCTGGACACATACAACCTCCCAAGAATGAACCAGAAAGAAACAGAATCCCGGAACAGACCAATAACGAACTCCGAAATTGAATCAGCAACAAATAGTCTACCAACCAAGAAAAGCCCAAGACCAGACAGATTTACAGCCAAATCCAAATTCTACCAGACGTACAAAGAGCTGGTACCATTCCCACTGTAACTAGCCCAAAAAATTGAGGAGGAGGGATTCCTCCCTAACTCATTCTATGAGGCAAGCATCATCCTGATACCGATACCTGGCAGAGACACAGTGAAAAAACAAGGCCAATATCCTTGATGAACATCTATGCAAAAATCCTCAATAAAATACTGGCAAACCAAATCCTCTAGCACATCAAAAAGCTTATCCGTCATGATCAAATAGGCTTTATTCCTGGGATGCAAGGTTGGTTCAACACAGGCAAAGCAATAAATGTTATTCATCACATAAATAACTAAAAACAAAAACCACATGATTATCTCAATAGATGCAGAAAAGGTTTTCAATAAAGTTCAGCACTGCTTCATGTTAAAAACTATCAATAAACTAGATATCAAAGGAACATACCTCAAAATAATAATAGCCATCTATGACAAACCCACAGGTAACATAATACTGAATGGGCAAAAGCCGGAAGCATTCCCTTTGAAAACTGGCAAAAGACAAGGATGCCTTCTCTCACCACTCCTATTCAACATAGTATTTGAATTCCTGGCCAGAGCAATCAGTCAAGAGAAAGAAATAAAGTGCATCCAGATAAAAAGAAAGGAAGTCAAACTATCCCTCTGTTTGCAGACAATATGATTCTATATCTAGAAAACCCCATAGTCTCAGTCCAAAAGCTCCTTAAGCTGATACACAAATTCAGTGAAGTCTCAGGATACAAAAGCAACATACAAAAATCACTAGCATTCCCATATGCCAACAGTTAAGTCAAGAGCCAAAGCAGGAACATAATCCCATTCACAATTGCCACAAAAAGAATAAAACACCTAGGAATACACTAGAAAGATCTCTACAACAAGAATTAAAAATACTGCTCAAAGAAATCAGAGATGACACAAACAAATGGGAAAACATAAGCAATTTACACATTCAATGTTATTCCTATCAAACTACCAACAACTTTCTCCACAGAACTAGAAAAAACTATTTTAAAATTCATATGGAACCAAAACAGAGCCTGAATAGCCAAGGCAATCCTAAGCAAATAGAACAAAGCTGGAGGCATTATGCTACCTGACTTCAAACTATACTATAGGGCCACAGTAACCAAAACAGAATGGTACTGGTACAAAAAGAGACACATAGACCAATGGAACATAATGAGAGCCCAGAAGTAAGGCTGCACACCTACGACCATATGATCTTCGACGAATCTGACAAAAATTAAGCAATAGGGAAAGAATTCATTCAATAAATGGTGCTGGGATAACTGGCTAGCCATATGCAGAAGATTGAAAGTGGACTCTTTCCTTATACCATATACAAAAATCAACTGAAGATGGATTTAAGCCTTAAGGGTAAAATCCAAAACTTTTATAAAAACCTGGGAAGACAAGTGAGGCAATACCATTCCTAAAATAGGAATGGGCAAAGATTTCATGACGAAGACACCAAAAGCAATTGGAACAAAAGCGAAAATTGACAAATGGGATCTAATTAAACTAAAGAGCTTCTGCACAGCAAAAGAAACTCTCACCAGAGTAAACAGACAACATATAGAATGGGAGAAAATTTTTGCAAACTATGCATCTGACAAAGGTCTAATATCCAGCATCAATAAGAAACTTAAACAAATTTACAAGAAAAAAACAAACAGCCCCATTAAAATGTGGGCATAAGACATGAGCAGATACTTTTCAAAAGACATACATGTATGTAGTCAATAAGCATATGAAAAAAAGCTCAATGTCACTGATCATTAGAAAAATGCAAATCACAACCACAATGAGATACCATCTGACACCAGACAGAATGTCTATTATTAAACAATCAAAAAACAATAGATGCTGGTGAGGTTGCCAAGAAAAAGGCTTATACATTGTTGGTGGAAGTATAAATTAGTCCAACCATTAAGGAAAGCAGTGTGGCGATTTCTCAAAGACCAAAAAAACTACCAGAACTAACATTCGACCCAGCAATCCCATTTCTGAGATATATTCAAAGGAATATAATTTGTTCTATCATGAAGACTCATGCATACGTTTGTTCACTGCAGCACTATTCACAACAGCAAAGACATGGAATCAACCTAAATGCCCATCAATGATAGACTGGGTAAAGATAATGTGGTACATATACACCTTGGAATACTACGCAGCCATAAAAAGAATGAGATTGTGTCCTTTGTAGGGACATGGATGGAGCTGGAGGCCATTATCCTTAGCAAATTGACACAGGAACAGAAAACTATATACTGCATGTTCTCAGTTGTAAGTGGGAGCTAAATGATGAGAACATATGGACACATAGAGAGGAACAGACACTGGGGTCTACCAGAGAAGGTGGAGGGTGGGAGGAGGGAGAGGACCAGGAAAAATAACTAATGGGTACTAGGCTTAATACCTGTGTGATGAAATAATCTGAACAACAAACCTTCATGACACAAGTTTCCCTATATAACAAACCTGTAGATGTACCCCCAAACTTAAAATAAAAGTTAAAAAAGGGGGGCTAGCCACATGATCACAAATACATATGCACATATCTGTGCAAATCCCAATCCCCTTATAGGAAACTACCCTACAGATACACCTGCACATGTATGAAGTGATATACAAGGTTATTGACTGCAACTTCGTAATAGCAGAACATTGAAAGAATCAAAGAGTGTGTTCACTCCATATGGTGGAATACTGCACAGCTCCAAAAAGTATGAGGCAGCTCTATAGGTACTGACCTGAAAAGCTCATTAAGCTATATGATCCCATGTAAAAGCAAGGCGCAGAATAGCATCTAGTTGTCACCTTTTCTAAGAAGGAAAATAAAAAAGTATTTAAAAATTCAAAGATTTGCATAAACAGTAGAAGAATTTTCAAGAACTTAAGGGATATGGTGAACTATAAAAGGCGTAGGTGGGCAGGGTAGATGGGAACAGGCTGGACAGCAAGATTTTCAAATTGTATCTTCTTATAAAAGTTTCTTTATAATAGTTATTGAAATTAAATCATGGAGCTATATAAAAAAAATCAGAAAACTTCAGTGTACACGGACATTTTTTTCTTTACATGTATGTTTTCAGTACAACCCTAAGCCAAAAAAGAAAAGTACGTAGTAAATACGAGTCAAGCAATAGGCTTAGGTCAAAGTGACTGACTGCCACGAGGCCAGAAATTGGATGGCAAAGTCCACTTTGCAGGCAAGGGATTTCCAGAACAGCATTTACTAAGGCAGGTCTCTGAAGATGAAAGAAGCCAGGCTTTTAGTTTCACTGGATCATTCAATTTCTATAAATACTCTATTCCAATTAAGCCAATGAATTTACATTTCTTTGCAGCCCATGCTTTTAAGTAAAGCTCAGATGTTTGCCATAGAGTATTTCCCACTGTGTGGCACCCCCCTCAACCCCACCTTCAGCTTTGTTTCAGTAAACAATCAACACAAGCTCCTAATTATAGACTTTAGGAATATAAAATTCCTCAGATGAGACAAGAAATACAACCTACTCTTCTCCCACATCTCAAACCTGTCTTTTAACTAATTCAAAATCAGGCAACACCTTTAGATACTGTGTAAAATACACTACATGGAGTATACAAACAAGTCATATGAACCAAGGTTTTTCAGTACCTCTATGTCTATCTGAAGACATGCCAGTTTTTACATATTCCCTAAAAAAATCGTATTTTAAAAACATCTATGTTCTAACTGCTGTGTGTGTGTGTATGTGTGTGTGTATACATATACATATGAAAGGCAAACACATTTAACTTACTCTGGGCACATGACAAGGCACCCGAGTTACATTTCTGATTGTCTGTCATACAAAAGAGCAAGAAAGCAAGTCAGCCAATTTCTCCTGTATGGGCACTGGATACCAGGAATTTACAGGAAGATATACACCAGCAAGCAAGGCAACATGTTAGTCTGCAAGAGCACTCCTTGGAGAGCTGTTTATTATTTCTCTGGAGAGGTTTCTAAGCTTCGCATTGAGAGCACTCATAACAACCAAACCAAAAAGAGCCCACTACAACCTAGCTTTCACCATCCCTTGCTCAGTTTCTGATATTACTACCTGTCATCTGCCTGGACAAGGAAAATGGGATTGGACAAGTGAAAAACCTTTCATATCAATCCCCAGGAATGAAACTGGAGTTTAAAATCCTGCCCATTGTGTCAACAGGAAGTGGAGCAGAAAGGCTTAAGGACAGAATGTGATGGATTACCAATGTTCTAATCCTTGATATGGCCCTAACCCACTGTGTGACCTTGGGCAAGTCACCTGCCCTCTCTGGGCCTCCACTTGCTCACCTTTAATGAGGTAGTGGTACCTGAAGTCTCGCAAACATCTTTTCCAGCACACATGAACTGGAGCTCCTGGTTGCTTAATTCTGATGGCTTACTCTGTCACTTGAAAACCCAATTTACTGCCAAGAATAAATTATGGCAATGACTGTTGGTGATTGTTTACAGTGAATGAATGTGTTGTAACACAACTCATGGGCAAAATGACTTCATAGCCTATTCCTTTAGATTTTTGACTCCTGATTATGTAGCAGTCTCTGCACCAGATGACACAATATAAAAATAAATTCTCTGTTTCATTTCGGCCCTTACCCCTTGGAGGCTAGATCAGTGCAAATCACTGTTTAAAAAAAAAAAAAGATTGCTGTGAGTAGTGTAGTCTGGTGCACTGGTGAACTGCCCCCAAGACCTGCTCAAGATTAGAAGTGCAAGCAGAAAAAGCAGTGGCTTGGGGTTAAGACTACATTCCTATGCTGAGGGGTGGGGGTGGGTTGTCTGATAAAGCAAAATGGCAAGACTTACAGGCTCTGTTCTCTTTTCTCTTTCTCTCTCATACACACACCCCACTAATAATGTAGTACTGCTTAGCTCATTTGTCCCTTGGGCAAGAAAGCTCACAAGAAAGGTGGGCAGGGTGCCCTTCCCCCCAACATGTGTCCCAAGCCGCAGAACGCGAAGCACTGGTTGGTCATACTCTTCTTCAGTATGACACTAAACAGGACAACGTGGAGGTCCCTCCTTCTTCTGTGTTCTGAGGATCTACCTATTTTCCCTGACAAGATGCAAGCTAATATGTTAACCTAACTTATTACACTCTACCCTGATATTATCCAAGAAAGACAATCGGCCACATTTCTTTATTAAGTTGCAGTAAAACAGTGACATTGCATGAAGTTGCTTTTTGTTATTAAGACTTCTTTGCTTTTACTTTTAACTTTTTAGGTTCTCTCTAAATGTTGAACCATCCGTTTCATTAAAAATACAGAGGGCCGGGTGTGGTGGCTCACGCCTGTAATCCTGGCACTTTGAGAGGCCGACGCAGGTGGATCACTGGAGCCCAAGAGTTGAGACCAGCCTGGCCAACACATGGTGAAACCCTGTCTCTACTAAAAATACAAAAATTAGCCAGGTGTGGTAGTGCATGCCTGTAGTCCCAGCTACTTGGGAGGCTGAGGCAGGAGAATCGCTTGAACCTAGAAGGCAGAGGTTGTAGGGAGCCAAGATTGCACCACTGTACTCCAGCTCCAGCCTGGGTGACACAGCAAGACTCTCTCTAAATAAATAAATAACACGGGGTGAATTGCACAATTCACTTTCCATTTTCTTAATATGATTAAATAATCATCTTGTTTAAAATTAATCTTTCTTAAATGTATGTATAGCTTACCTTTATTTCAATGTTTAATATTGTACGTATTTTGGAAGGAACTTAAGTCTTATTTATATCAATTAGCCTATGGTCAAACTGGTTTCATTATGCCTCATTCATTTAAAATTGCAACTTTCAAGAATCTATGAAGACTTACTGTACTGTGCTAAACTGCCTTTCAGAGTGATGAGAAAATGAATTCCTCAGTTCTAAGAAGCTACTGATTACAAGATGTACCATTGTTTTATAAACAAATGTAGACGGGGGATCAACGCTAAGATACATATGTACAAATGAAAAAATGCATGTCTTAGAAAATGGAGAGGCCAGGCGTGGTGGCTCACGAGGTCAGGAGTTCGAGACCAGCTCAGCCAACATGGTGAAACCCTGTCTCTACTAAAAATACAAAAATTAGCTGGGCTTGGTGGCACGGGCCTGTAATACCAGCTACTCGGGAGGCTGAGGCAGGAGAATCGCTTGAACCCGGGAGGCGGAGGTTGCAGTGAGCTGAGATCGCGTCATTGCACTCCAGCCTGGGGCAGAGCGAGACTCTGTCTCAAAAAAGAAAAAAAAAAAAAAGAGAGAAAATATACACATTCTAATTTTCTCAATGCCTTGTCATCCTGGGAAGGAAGATGACGTTGGGAGTATTCTATTTTTAAGTACAAGGCGCTGCTGCCACTAGGGATTCTTACACAAAAAGACCAACTCACCATGACCTGCTCTCGACTCTCCAGCCCAACTGAGGAGGAACTTGACACTCAGGGTATTGTTGGTCCAAGCTCTCAAGCCACGGCCAGGCCAATGCAATTCAGTTCAAAAGACATGTATTGAGCATCTATGATATGAAAGGGACAGTGCAAGGCATAGGGATAAACAGACAAAACGGCTGTCCCCAACATGACTGCTGCCCTAGGGGAAGTTATCATCAGAAGCAAAGCCCAGAGGTCCACATCCCAGTCCTACCACACCCATTCATGACTCAGGGGGACTTCCCAAGACCTTTGGGTTGACATACAACATTTTCCAAGACCTAGCAACGAAGTCTTGAATCGAATAGTTATGAAAACGTGTTTTCTGTTGTTGTTGTGTTTTTTTGGTCTGGTTTCTGACATAGCATTTCATTTCCAAGGATCTTACTTCTGGGTGAGGACACAAAAGTTGAACAAAACAGCAAGGAAAGGAGCCATGCTAATTTTCTTCATTTTCTTCTAGACACAGCAATAACAAGGCAGGCAGACACAATGCAATAAAGACAAACAGACCCACAACTCGACTTTCTAAAAAAGACTAGTATTTCTTGAGGGCCCACGAGGGATCATATTAGATACTAGATGTTCTTGTTTTCTGTAGGAATGAACTAAGAAGTAGACAAACCTTTCATTTGTCTAAGGTATCAACTGTAGCTGCACTTAAAAATGGAATTCAAGGATTTAAACGAAGTTTATTTCATAAAGACTGAACTTGTTACGAATCATGAGTAGTTAATATTAAAAATCTCATTGCCTAAAAACACCATAACATATAATAAATATGAGTGTGTTCCTACAACATACAATATACCACGGGGACACTAACATAGAAAAACCTTACAATGTAGCTGGGAAGAGCATTCTATTATTTTATTTTTATTTTTCAAGACAAGGTCTCACTCTGTTGCCCAGGCTAGAGTGTAGAGGCACGAACATAGCTCACTGCAGCCTTTGCCTCCTGGGCTCAACTGCTCTTCCCACCTCAGCCTTCCAAGTAGCTGGGAACATGGGTGCACACCACCATGCCTGGCTAATTTCTTTTTCAGAGACCTGCTTTCACTATGTTGCTCAGACTGGTCTTGAACTCCTGGGCTTTAGTAATCCTCCCACCTCAGCCTCTCAATATGCTGGGATTACAGGCGTGAGACACTGAGCCCAGCCTCTGTCATTTTAAAAGCTAAAAATTATGTAGAGTACTTGATATGAAATTAAGGTAAAATAAATAAAATGCAATAACTTTTAATTTGATGGAAGACATGCAATACAGACACACACAATTAACTCTCAAATAATTTTTCTTTTGTTTAGACTAAATAAATGTTAGGGTCATCACAAAGCACTCACCTTGAAAGGGGTGAAGATAAATTGGGGGGCAGAATGGGAATACCAGCTTAAAAAAAAGATAAGACTTTCTTGCCCCTAGCATTGCTCTTTTTAGAGATGGGTTCTCGTTCTCCCGAGTAACCAGGAATGCAGGTGTGCGCCACCATGCCCTGTTAAATATTCTTGAAGAGATGGGGGTCTGGCTGTGTTGCCCAGGCTGATCTCGAACTCCTGGGCTCAACCAATCAGCCTACCTCAGCCTCCCAAAGCACCGGGATTATGGGTAGGAGCCACTGCATCCGGCCTGTCAAATAATTTCTATAAGGCAATAATGCTACCAGAATTCACACAGGCTGAGACAGTATCTGAAGCACTACAGGCTACAAAAGAAGTTACTAATAATCCCACACCGGGGATGTCAGGTCAAGAAACTGTCTTTTGTAAACAGGAAGGCACAGGGAAGTTAGGTGTTGGAGTGCAGAATCACTATACGCAGACCCCACAGAATAATTCCATGAAGAGACAAAGAATGGAGCCAAGAGGCGCAGCCATGGACTTTGAGAAGAGCTGGTCCACAGACCCCTGCATCCCTCTTGTCCCCGCAACTGCCATTGCACCCCACAGCAATTCTGGAGCAGATTCAGCTTTCTGTGTTGACAGGCAGGCTTGTTTCCTTATCTGCGGAAAGAAGATGGTGGTGCCCATGAGCCACCTGTGTCACACAAATGTTTCAAAGGTTAAATTTAAAAAATAGATTTGAGGTTTTTTTTTTCTTTGTTCTTTGAGACAGTTTGCTCTTGTTGGCCAGGCTAGAGTGCAGTGGCGTGATCTCAGCTCACTGCAACCTCCGCCTCCTGGGTGCAAGTGATTCTCCTGCCTCAGTCTCCCACATAGCTAGGATTTACAGGCATCTGCCACCATGCCCAGCTAATTTTTGTATTCTTAGTAGAGACGAGGTTTCACCGTGTTTCCCAGGCTGGTCTCCAACTCCTGACCTTAGGTGATCCACCAACCTCGGCCTCCCAAAGTGCTGGGATTACAGGCATGAGCCACCTCACTCGGCCTGAGATATCTTTAAACATGATTATTGGAGAAACTTAACTGTCCTCTAAATGCTTTGTCTATACTGATCAATGAAAAGAACTGTGTCCAGATATAAATATACACACAACATATCAAATTGAAGGTGTTAAAGTACTTCAAATAATTCTAAATTTTACTTTGTTTCTTATAACTACGTAAGGATAAAAATGCATGAAACACTGCATGTTGTGGAAACCTGCATCATTCTCAACTTTGCTTTCAGAAATAAAAAGTACAGAAGTTACTGAGATAATTGGTGAAATAATATCTGACATGTGAGGAGCCTCTCCTTTGGGTAAGCAGCACAAGATAAATTTTTCATTCAGATGAAGCCACAGCTATTAAGAAGACAGTTACCAAGAGAATGAAAAGACTCAAAGGCAGATTGTTTCTGGAGGAGGCAGGGCAAGCACACTTCGCTGTGCTGGCTCACCTTTATACTAAAGAATACAGTTGAACAGCCCCCTGACTCCCTCAGCCAAAGAAAGCACCTCATAAACAGGCTGGCATGCATGTCCAACCAAGTCAGTAGCAAAACAAACAGGCTTCTTTCTCTAGCCAAAGCCAACACCAAGGGGCAGGCAGACTCAGCAAACAGCAAAAGGAGACCCAGTGATGAATGAGGGTGAGGCCTGGTGAGCAAATTGCTCCTGAGCAAAAAAAAAAAGTTGGGTGACATGCAGATGGGTCAAAGCAAGGATCCGCCTCAACTCCCTTGTGTATGGCTAGTAGGATTGTAAGATGGGGCACCCGCTGTGGAAAATAGTTTGACAGTTCCTCAAAAAGTTAAACACATGGCCGGGTATGGTGGCTCACGTCTATAATCCCAGCACTTTGGGAGGCCAAGGTGGGTGGATGACTTGAGGTCAGGAGTTCGAGACCAGCCTGGCCAACATGGTGAAACCCTGTCTCTACTAAAAATAAAAAAAAATTTACCCAGGCTGATCTCAGCTACTTGGGAGGTTGAGGCAGGAGAATCGCTTGAACCCAGGAGGTGGAGGTTGTAGTGAGCCGAGGTCATGCCACTACATTCCAGCCTGGGCAACAGAGCAAGATTCTGTCTCAAAAAAACAAAAACAAAAACACAAGTTAAACATAGAATTACCATATGACCAGCAATTCCACTTCTGGATCTATACCCAAAGGAATTTTTAAAGGGGACTCAAACAGAAGATACTCTCATACATCCATTTTCATTGCATCATTATTCACTATAGCCAAGAGACGAAAACAACTCAAATGTCCACTGATGAATGAAAAGATGAACAAAATGGGGCCTTATACATACCATGGTATGTATTATTCAGAGATAAAAAGAATGAGATTCTGATACATACTACAATATGAATGAAACTTGAAGACATTGTGCTAAGGGAAATAAGGCAGATACAGAAGGATAAATATTTTATGATTCCACTAATATGAGGTATCTAGAGCAGTCAAGTTCATACAGACAGAAAGTAGAATAGAACTTACCAGGGACTAGAGGGATGGGAGGGGAGTTATTGTTCAGTGGTAGATTTTCTGTTAGAGATGGTGAAAAAATTCTAGACATGGATGATGGTTGCATAACATTGTAAATGTAGCTAATGCTACTGAATCATACACCTAAAAATGGTTAAAATAGTAAACTGTGTGCTTCGAATGCCCTCACCCCTTATCTGCCACACTGGATTTTGGGCCTCCTCTTATCTGCCACACTGGATTTTGGGGTCTTCCCACCCCTACCCCTGACCCTTTTCCCTTTCCTTGACCATCTGTTCATTTCCGCATTCAAGATGCCCACTAAATTTACTTCTGGCAGAAGTAGGCTCAAATAAATCTGGAAACCAGAGTTACAGCAGGAGGCTTATGATCCTTGGTCCTGATATTCCACTGCTAGCTCCAGCATGTGACCTCTCCTTCCAAAGGAAAATAAGTCATTTTTAATGAGCTTTCACAGAGATGGTAACTATCAACACTTCAGATCATTATGGAAAGAAAACTTCAGTTTCTCTAGTGGGTTGCAGAGAGCAGACCAAATCCTAAGTCAGAAAAACAGCCTTTTTCTACTGGTATCATTGACTTCCTACCAAGAAGCCTGAGAGACAGAGAAGGAGCCAAGCCTCCCATGTACAGAATCGTGAATCATTCACTCGAAATACTCAGGAGCCAAGTTTTCCTCTCTCTTTCTTTGGACCAATGAATACATAGATCTGCAGTGAGAACTGCCTTAGCTGGAAGTAGGCTGGGGCTAAAGTTAAAAGTCACCACAGCCATTTGTTTCTTTGGAACATTCTGGAAGAGTGAGCGTTTAAAGTAAGACGATGTGGACATTACTAAATTATTTTAATTTTTTTGGCTAACTATCATTATGATTTCTTTGGAAGTCATGTACCTGTGGCAAAATATGCCTTGGTTAAGTATTTGTGGAATGAAGAACAACTCCCTTAAATAAGAGTTCAAAATACGTGATGAAACCAGTTTTGCCACAACATGGCAAATCCTTGATATGTAATAAGTGGAGTGCAAGAAAGTATGACAAAGGGGGCCAGATAGCATGTAATGTTTGATAAGGGGGTTTCACTGCAAGAGATGAGGAAGTACGGGCAGGGCACCTTGGCTGGGTTGTGGCGCCATCGCTTTCTCTATCAAAGTCTATAATCGAAACTCAAACCTACCGAAAGAAAGGGACCAATATTGGTCATAAATGTACGTATTTCCATTATATACACTTCAATGGGATGAGGACTGTCAGGTAAATGAAGTATGAATTCTCTTTTTTCTTAAGAAAAAAATGGAGGGGGGCCAGGCACAGTGGTTCATGCTTGTAATCTCAATGCTCTGGGAGGCCGAGGCAGGAGGACTGAGCACAGGAGTCTGACACCAGTCTGGGCAACACAGTGAGACTGGGTAACACTGAGACTGCAGTGGGCTCTGATCACACCCCTGTATGCAAGCCTGGGTGACAGAGGGAGACCCTGTCTCTTTAAAAAAGAGAAAAGAAAAAATGGGAGGAAAATGATGGTTGCAGAGGGACATGTCACTGCACTTGTAATCAGTGGAAAGACTTGCAGTATTAAAATCAGATCTAACAGAGAAATGGCAAATACATTAATAAATAAAATAAAGAAACAAATAAAACGCCTCAGTAAGCCTCTTCCTCCTCCCTAAAGAGTAGCTCGCTTCAGCAATCCATGCTAAAGTGTTGCTTTACGTTCTCAAACTCAGTTCAAAATGTGAGTAATTTTGCATTCTGTTTCACATTGACAAAGTTGTTCTTTCCTGCTACTTATTTATAATTTAATTCCCTCGATGGTCCTAAAATCAAGAGAAAAAAATGTTTTCAAACAAAAATCACTATTTATACAGCTGGAGTTTCCATTTAGTTAGGAAAATCAGTAGAAAAATGTTTGGTCAGAATTTGAGATAAGTTTTGAATGTTTCAGAAAACCTCATGCCATCAACTTCTAAATCTCTTTTATAATATTTATGTCTTCCCCAAAGTCAACAAGGGACCCCCCCCCAAATCAACTAAATTAATGGGTTCTGATCTGGGCAACTCCTTTGGCAAAGGGTGGGGGAATCTCTGAATCAGCAACAAAAATAGCTCAATTAAAATACCATTCTAACATGCAGTTAGTTTTTGTTTGAAAATGGAAACCAGCAACTTGCTTGCATGAGTAAACAGAAGACAATTACTCAGGCTGGGGTCTCCAGAGCAGAAAGCATGGGAGACAGCTGGCAATTATCTGGCTAACTTAACCAGATAATTCATGCCTAAAAATCCACTCTGGTGCCCAAATTGCCCAGATTGGTTATATTCACAGAAGAACTAAAGAGTGTAATTACCAAATTCCCTTCCAATCTGTGCAGCCAAAGCTGTGCTTGGGTGGTTTGTTTTAAGGTGGTGATTGTACTGTCCTCAGTGCTTCATCTCTAGCAAGGAATGTGCTAGGATTTTCATGATTGAAATTTGAACATCTGTTTAAATATTCTATGGTCTTACATAGGATGCAGCTTTCATATACTGAATGCAGTACTAAAAATTTCAAATATGCCAAGACACTGACAAACTGCACTGGAGATAATGCTTTAAGCTTATATACCTTGAGGCAAAGCCCAGATGAAGACAGATACTGTAACTCCTAACAGAAAAAAAATCTGAAGGGGGAAAAAATAGAGTTAAAAATAGAGAAAGAGAATGTGTAAGATTATGCAAATTAGAGCTTCCAAAATTTGAAACAAGTATGTCTTTTTAGCCTATCACCAAAGACAGGAGATTAACACCTTTATGTTTATATAGCACTTTATATTTTTACAAAGCCCATTACAATGAATCCTCACAACTGTGTAAGGTAAATTGGGTATTATTATTCCCATTTCATGGATTAAGAAAATAGGGTCCTCAGATTTGCAGAAGCAAAGCTAATGTCAAATCTGAAACTTGAACCCAAGTCTTCTGGATCACAAGTTTGGTGCCCTTTCCATCGCACTGTGCTAAAGGCTAAAGTTAACTTAAAGCAAATAACAAATATCACATTACCCAGTCAAATCTGTGGTATTCGCCATCACAAATAGTCTTAGGGTCACACGTGTCATTAAATAAATCTTATTGCCAAGCGCAGCTGGAGAGCACAGACTTTATGGGAAGGTGGTAGCAACGAAGGCTGCTCTCCATCGGTTCTGCCAGACCCTGGGCAGGGGATTTCTCTTGGACTCGGCTTCCTAACCAGCTAAGGGAAATAATAGATTAGAGAATGTCTCAAGTCCCTTCACATCAAGCTGATGATCAGCCTAAGAGGGTTCAGTTTCTCCCGTTCCCGCGAACTCAGAATGACAGGTGTCCGTTTTCTTCATCCTCTGGATATTATAAGCTTCTCCAAACCAGTGGCTCCCTGCTCTCCTTAACGAAAACAGGGTTCTAAAATGCATTTTTACCAACTTCTGCCTAATTTAAGCAGGAAAACAATATAAACACGACATTTTTAGAATTATTATCATATTCACTACATTTTAATATAACACTACATTTTTAGAATCATTATAATATAGGTTATTGTGTTGCTCAGTTCCATTTCCAAACTTGATTGGCACCTGCCAATTCTGATGCTCTTCAGATGGATAAAGGGTATTGGAAACCAGAATAATAGCCTTGCCCTGGATCAAGAAACAAAAACTACTTCTTTTACATTGATGCCATTTTAAAAGCTATCAAATTTGGCTCAAATTACCAGTCATCACCTGTGGTTGGCAATGACTGTTTTAAAGTTTCACATAAGCTAGGTCCAACTGAGGGACTTCTATTTCTCAGTAGTACATTCCACCTGGGAATAATGACTTTAAATTTTTAAGAGACTGGGTCTTACTCTGCGCCCAAGCTGGAGTGCAGCAGCACAACCACAGCTTACTGCAACCACTGCAGCCTTGAACTCCTGGGCTCAAGGGATCCCCCTACTTCAGACTCCCAAATAGCTGGGATTACAGGTACATGCCACCACATCTGGCTAATTTTTAATATTCTCGTGGAGATGGGGTCTCACTCTGCTGCCCAGGCTGGTTTCAAACTCCTGGCTTCAGGTGATCCTCCCACTTCAGCCTCCCACAGCACTGGGATTATAGGGATGAGCCTCTGCACCTGGCCTGATGTTTTAAAAAGTACGAAAGATGTTCCCGCTCCCTAAATGGAATTAACCATTATGCTTTAGTAGAAGTCCGTATTAGAACCTTATTGGAATTCAAGGGCTTAAATCCCAGGCAGTGAGTTTTCATTGCCTTTATGCCTTCCTGGTCCTGCTTGGTCATTTAAGAGAGGAGGGGAAAAGGACTGCTAATGTGGGAAAGCATCTAACATACAGAGACAGAAGAAGAACGTTTAGAGCAAGCTTGTCCAATCCCTGGCCCACGGGCCGCATGTGGCCCAGGACAGCTTTGAATGCAGCCCAACAGAAATTCACGAACTTTCTTGAAACATTACAAAATTTTTCCGTGTGTGTGTGTGTGTTTTGTTTGTTTGTTTAGCTCATCAGCTATTGTTAGTGTTAGTGTATTTTATGTGTGGCCCAAGACAAGTCTTCTTCCAGTGTGGCCCAGGGAAGCCAAAAGATTGGACACCCCAATCTAGAATCTTGATTTTACCATAAATGTGCTAAAGTCAAACATTCCTCTATCATAAAGACAATTCTTTAGACCAGGCATGGTGGCTCATGCCTGTAGTCCCAGCACTTTGGGAGGCCGAGGAGGGTGGATCACTTGAGGTCAGGAGTTTGAGACCAACCTGGCCAACATGGTGAAACCTCGTCTCTACTAAAAATACAAAAATTAGCTGGGCATGGTGACACATGCCTGTAATTCCAGCTACTCAGGAGGCTGAGGCAGGAGAATCACTTGAATCTGGAGGTTGCAGTGAGCTGAGATCGCACAGGATGCTCTCCATCTCTTGACCTTGTGATCCGCCTGCCTTGGCCTCCCAAAGTGGTGAGATTACAGGTGTGAGCCACTGCACCCGGTCAAGTCAATGAGTTTTAATAATGCTTGTTTTCCCCTCTCTTTTGAAGTTAAAAAGTTGGCTTGATAACCAGCTATAACTTTTGGCTTGATAACCAGCTATAACTTTTAGTATGCTAAAGTGTTCTGGTCTCACTAGCAAATCAAACAGGCCCAGCAATACATCGGTCTCCCATATATTCTGCGTTGTCTATTAATTTTGTACATAATGTGGGGCATATCGGCCAGGTGCAGTGGCTCATGCCTGCAATCCCAGCACTTTGGGAGGCTGAGGAGGGAGGACTGCTTGAGCCCAGGAGTTGGAGACTTGGGGCATGTGATCACCAACCTGAGTCTGAAGTGCTGACTGTAAAATGGATATACCACTAAACTACTTCAAAGAGCTATTGCTGGGAAGAACAAATACAACTCACCATAAAATATTCTTAAATAATCCAGTAGGACCTCACTTGTCCAGGGCCACACCCATTTACAAATGGGTGCTATGCAGACCATCCAGAGCTGGTGCCAAGTCTGTTGGCCCTGGCACCATGTTCCTGTACCCTCCTCTTCACTGCTGAGGCCTGCAGCCAGTCACCCTCTAGGCTCCCCACCCCTCTCCATCTGCCATGCTCTCATTTTATGTGTGTGTGCCTTTGTTCATTCTGATGAACAGAAGCCTGATTCTGCTTAGTGCTGCCCATGGTGGGGTCTCCAGTGCTCATTCACACCAAGGATGACCACAGGCATTATAAAGCTTGCTGCAGTGAATGGGGGTGTCAGGACAGGGAAGGGATATTCAGCTACCTGGACCCCTTCTGGTCCTAAATTAAACAAAGAAGCAAAGCTGTACTATACAACAGTTACACTTAATAAGGCATTTGAGGAGAAACCTGTGTTTCTCTCTATAGTTTCTAAAGAGCAAGCAGAATATTTTTGGAAATAATGAAAAATCCACTGATACATTTAGGGCTTGCGGTGGGTCTAAGATTTAAGTGGCGTAGGAGAAAAGAAACTGAGATGTATTACTTGTACATTTTTCTTCTGACACCTTGATATTCCAGTTTAAACCACCTTGAATTATGCCAGAAATCAGTGTCTTTAAGTCCACAGATGCTTAGGTCCTTGAGATCAATTCACCCCTAGTTATAGAGATAGCAAACTATTAAGAAAACTAAAGTTTTCTTGCTCCTTTGTGTTAAGTTCACCAGAATTCAAGCCTCTGACTTCCACGATGGTGCTCCCTTTTTTTTATACCACAACATGGATTTGTTCATGGTTATTTTCCTTTAATAAATTCTTGCCACAAGTGAATTTAGGCTGTTTTTAATTAAGGTCTTAACCAAAAGATCATTTGGAAAACTCTGTCCCTCCCACAAGGCAGGACAAGCTTGTTCTGACCAGCTGTTCAAAGATTTTTTCTGCTCAATCATCAAAGCTTGCAATATCCTCTTACAGTCCTGATAAGGTGAGCACCACTTCCAACCCATCTATGAAAAAACTATCTCTCTCAAATTTCCATCCCAAAATTAACGAAAGTGGGGAGAAGATTCACAGGGAAGCCGTAAAGCTGGAGCAGGGGGTGGGGACCACGTTTGATAGGAATCTTCATTAACATGATTTTAAGGAGTGACAGGACTTCTCTTTTTACGCAATTCCACCAGAACTCACAATGTTTTTGTGCCATAGATGCCTCCTTTGGTCTCCTGATGAAGTCTATTGGACCCCTTTTCTCAGACTAGTGCTTTTTTATGCCGTTTTATATATATGTATATAATTACAAAGGAAATGCTTTGTACTGAAATATAGCTATTCAAAATATTAAAAAGCAATTTATCATACAGTAATCTATGTTCTTCTGTGTTCGTGCATTAAATAAAAAGATTCAGCAGCAGGTCAAAAATTACTGTAATTTTGAAGTCATGATGAGCATAAACAATATTTCAAGACAGCTGCAACAAGTGTAATGTGATATGAAAATATCTATTTCTATGGGGTGACAGTCAAACACACTGCCAATTCTACTGTGGTTTAGTGCCTACATTCATACTAGGAGAAAATGCTAAATTTCAGTTAGAGGGTAGTCACAAAAAAATTAAGCAATATCTAGAATTCTATCCAGGGACCCACATTAACAATCTGAATCACAGAACTGGTCTGTGATCTCCTTCAGGTCTAATTCTTTAGATTCTTGATATCTAACTAGAATAATGCACGACACAGATAGGCACTTGGCAATTGCATGAATTGAACTGAGTCAATAGAGTCTGAATTTAAAAACAAAACAGAACATTAGAAAGGGGCTGAGACTGCCTTGAGTAACCTTCCAAGCCCCTTAATCTCAGCAAGTCCACCCACTGCCAGCTTCCTTCAAGTTCTTCATTCATTAAGCAAATATTCACAGAGCACCTAGTGAGCGTTGGGCAACATTGTAGGCACCAGGCAAACTGCAGATGGTGATGAACTTTAATAAAACATGAAAATAGGATAAAGAGTGACTGGTAGACCAGATGGTAGCAAGGGCTTTTCTGAAGTGACAGGTGAGTCAATAGATGACAAGGAGCCAAAGTCACATAAAGATGTGAGGCAAGGCTATTCCTGGCAGATGGGACAGCAAGTGCAAAGGCCCTGAGGCAGCAAGAAGCTTGGTGCAGGCCTTTCTTACCTTGTGCTCCCCGAATCTAACACACCTGGCCATACCACACCCTGGAAGAGCCTCATCAGAGTCTATGTGAGGAAACGTCAAACAAGGTCTTCCCCAAGACCCTGGAAGAGGCCCTGTTCACCTCTCCTGTAACCTTCCCTCCATTTATCCCATTTTTACATACTCCAGGCCACATCCATCTCTCAATCAGAGAATTTCAGGGCAAAAGCTGTTCCAAAAATCATGTAATTCAACCCCAGCTGTAATCATCTGACCACACCTTCCGTTACAAGAAACTCAGACCACTGAAGCAGTACGCTTTCCCTGAACTAAAGGTCTGTGGTTTGTACTGCACCATAGGTGAACACAGAGGCTGCGCAGCTAATCTAAAAGGAGGTGCCCAGTGAACACCATGGCTTCCATGTTCACAGACCTTCCTCTCCAAGGCCCTAGAGTAGGTAAGTTCTAGACAAGATGGAAGAGTTTTTTGAAAACAGCCACAATCTTGAGGCCAAATAATTATATTGGGGTAGCTTGTATTCTAAATCAGATTTTTCTCCTTCACAGGTGCCTTGGGCTAAATGCCTGCCCTCACATCCCCGTTAAATTCCTATGTTGAAGTCATAATCCCCAGTGCCTCAAAATATGGCTTTATTTGGAGAACGAACCTTTAAAGAGGGGATTAAGTTAAAAGGAGGCCACTGGGGTGAGCCCAAATCCAATCTGAAGGAAAAGACTCCCGGTGCGCTTATGACAGAGGGACACCCAGGTGAAGAGGCAGCCATGTGCGAGCCAAGAGGGGCCTCAGAGGAAACCTCCCTGATGACATCTTGGACTTCCAGTTTTTTCTTTTTTTTTTTTTTTTTGTTTGTTTGTTTGCTGTTGAAGCAAAAAATTCCAGATTTTTGCTGTTGAAGCCACCCAGTCTGTGGTACTTTCCTATGGCAGCCCTATCAGACTAATGTAATAGGTGTCTAAATTTAGATATTTCCCAACGCAGAGGCTGAGACAAGGACTTGTGTGCAGGTAATTTACTGGGAAGTGATCCTAGCAGGAGGGAGAGTGAGGTGGTTGTATTACTGAGGAGTGTGTGTAGAAGGTCATGGCTACAGGTAACAGGGGCTTCATTCTGCTGAGGCCTCCCAAGAAGCATCCAGAATGCCCCTGGAACCGTTCTAGGAAGTAGGGCCATTTATCCACTGGCTTCCATTCCCACTGGTAGAGGGGGCCCCAGGGACGTTAACCCCCCTCCGATTCACAGGTTGCAATATGTGCAGTCTGCTCCTAGAAAGACAAAAATGCAAAAAGCAGTGCTCCTGGCATCTGAGGCAGGACACCGTCAGCAAAAGGCAAATCTCAGCTCACGGGACACTGGGCCACGGGACGTGAGGTGGGTGCAGACGGAGTACTGTATGAAGTCAGCAGATCACCGATGACGCAGCTGGTTCCTTCTCCAGACTCAAAAACATCTTTAAGGTCACTGAAGATAGCAAGATTCTGCAATGGACCCATTTTGTGGCCACAGAGTTGTAATGATACTGGCGTCCAGGGACAGTTGCATTCCTCCCACAAGGTAGATTCAGGTGTCAGCTGATGGCGAGAAGTGTTGAGGAATACCATGTCTCGGGCATGCTCATTTTCAGCATGCTCTTGTGAATTCTGTGTTTGAAGTGAGAATTTTGGTTGGGCCTTTCTGCTATTTTCCAAAGATAATCTAATTCTTTTTTTTTCTTTTCTTTGAGACAGAGTCTCTCTTTGTTGCCCAGGGTGGAGTGCAGTGGTGCAATCTTGGCCCACTGCAACCTCCACCTCCTGGGTTCAAGTGATTCTCCTGCCTCAGCCTCCCAAGTAGCTGGAATGACAGGTGCGCGCCACCATGCCCAGCTAATTTTTGTATTTTTATTACAGATGGGGTTTTGCCATGTTGACCACGCTGGTCTCGAACTCCTGACCTCAGGTGATCTGCCTGCTTTAGCCAAAGATAACCTAATTCTTTTCTAATCAACATGTCCCTCTATTGCAACTGGTCCTCAACTCTGAAGCGAAACCTATTGCTTATGAAAAGAGAGTAAAATCACCTTACTTAAGTTCTAGGTAATCTCTAGAAGTCAACCCATAAAAGGGATTTTTCTCTCCCACCCAGGTTTCCCCTCTGGAATTGAGGTGTTAGGTCAAATATGGTACTTCTGAATGTCACATGAACAACTAACTCCAGTTTATTCAAGCTACCCTTTAAGACCAATAAATGTGCTTATGGGACAAATTTTCTAAATTATCTTCAGGAATTTATTTCCCTTTCTTTGGCAAATAACTGAGATTTATTACTTAATACTTTGTAAAGTAAAACACCCAAGATAAAGTTATGCGGGGAGATGTCAGACGTGAATGGTATTTCCTGGCATTTTCCAATTACCCTGAGTCCTATCTTTAGAGTTATCAGATTGAGCAAATAAAAATACAGATCATTAGGTAAGTTAAATTAGAATTTCAAACAAACAACAAATTTTAAAAATATCTATATTCCCAATATTGCATGGGACCTACTTATAATAAAAAAGTTATTTGTTGTTTATCTGAAATTCAAATTGAACTTGGCATCGTGTATTTTATCTGGTAACCCTATCTTAATATTCCAGAATGGAAAAATAGCAAAATTAGTATTTAAAGTAGAATTTATATTTAAAATATAACCTCCTAACAGCAGAATACTCAAAGCATGATTAGGTAGAACAAGCTGCTATTTTAACAAAGAGGATTCATTTTAGAACTGATGGCTCATTGTAACAACTAGGGTGGTTCAATTTGAAAGGCAAAAACTAAGGCATTTTATTTAATATTTAATAAAAATATTAAAATTCCCCTGGGAATCAATGTGTAAGAACAAAAAAACCATGTATTATTATTTGCATAAAAAAAGCAATTAAAATGTAGTAAACACACATTTTATTTGTGTAACTTGCCACTGTTTAGTGCTTACAGAAGCTAAAACATCAATATGGGTTAAGATACTGAAAAAAGAAAAAAAAAAGAAAAAAGAAAGCAGTTGGAAAAAAATTTGATTGGATCTCAAAATTGTACATATCTCAAACTATGCAGAACAGAAACAGTTTCCTCTCCAACTCTGTCCTTCTCTTAGTTTGAGAAATGGTCCTAGACACTCCGGAAAAAATACAGTAGTCTCTCCTCATCCTCAGAGGATACATTCCAAGACCCCTACTGCATGCCTGAAACCTCAGATCATACCGCCCTATATATGCTATGTTTTTTCCTATACACTAAGGAGTGAGGGTTGGGGAATAGTGTAATATGGTGTGAATACAATGGACAAAGGGGATGACTCAAGTCCCAGGTGGGATTTAATGATGCTACTCAGAACAGTGTGCAATTTAAAATGTATGAATTGTTTATTTCTGGAATTTTTCATGTAATAGTTTCGGACCTTAGGTAACTGAAAGCACAAAAAGCAACACCGTAGATGAGGGGGACAACAAATATACCCTTGTTTGAGATGGCTTATATGACACTGTAGCTGGGGACAAAGAATGCCTGTGACAGGCACAGAATTATCTGAGAGCAAGACTTGTTAACCTTGGCACTAGCGACATTTTGGGTTGGATAATTCTTTGCTGTGGAGAAGCTGTCACATATATTGCAGGATGTTTAACAGTATCCCTGGCCTCTACGCACTAGAGGCCGATAGCATCTCCCACTCCTAGTTATGAAAATCAATAATGTCTCCAGACATTGCCAAAGGTCACCTGAGGGGCAGAACATTCCCCAGTTGAGAACCACTGGTCTACGAGAACCTCTGGTGTTTTGGCTCTGCCCTGGCAATGACAGTCTTGAGTTCCCAGAAATTTCTAAAAATATCACTGTAGGGCAGCTTGGAATAACAAAAGGGGGGGAAAAAAAGCTGCAACGAAATTTGCACCAAATCCATGCTGACCAAAATTGTTCTAAATATATTCACGGAAAAATTAAAATAGATTTATCTACCTAAAGATGCCTCTAACTCTTCATATGCGGAAGTTGTGTGCTAATCCAAGATTGAGGCAGGAGACCTGTTTTCAGCACCAACTCTACTCTTTGCTTACCACGTCTCAGAGGATTAACCTTTCTGACCCTGTCTATATTCCCAACACTGGTTCTCATTCAGCTGCCCCTTCCCCAGTCAACCCCGAGAGGTAGGTCATTAACCGTTCCATGTCAGATGAGGAAGCTTGGGGGCCGGGCGTGGTGGCTCACATCTGTAATCCCAGCACTTTGGCAGGCCAAGGCAGGTGGATCACTTGAGGTCAAGAGTTCAAGACCAGCCTGGCCAGTATGGTGAAATCCCATCTCTACTGAAAATATAAAAGTTAGCCAGGCATGGTGGCATGTGCCTATAATCCCAGGTACTTGGGAGGCTGAGGCAGGAGAATCACTTGAACCCGGGAAGCGGAGGTTGGAGTGCACACCATTGCACTCCAGCCTAGCTGTTGCAGCGAGACTCCATCTCAAAAATTATATATAAATAAATAAATAAATAATAAAAGAGGAAGCTTGGGTCTAGAAAAGAGAAATGACTGCCTGAGTTCCTGCAGTTGGTGAGATTTTAAACTCCAAAGTCCAAGCCCTTAACCACCTCCCTCACCTTGGGAGAAAACAAAATCACTAAATGTCTGTGACCTTAGTTTCATTTCCTCGCCTCTAACTTAGAAATAAACATTTCAGTACTTCAGAGTCCCTGAGAGAGATTCAAGGCAGTTCACTGAATCATTGCAGGAGAGGGACCAAAGTCCCTCGGCGAACACCACTGTTCACCGAGGCCTGCTGTGCTGGGCAGCACCCATCTCAAAGGCCAGAAAACCACACCCTAACTCAGAGATCTGCTTTAGAATTTAAACGAACTGCTGCCAACTCACTTGGAAAGAACACTATCAGGGATGCAAATGTAAATAGTAAATATCATTAAGGAGCTCCTAGGACTTCGAAAAGAGGAGACGCGTGGCATGGAAGGTGTGTGGCAGATGTCAGGAAGGCCAACTTCCACAGTGACATTCTCTCCAAGTCACCTCAAATGGGTAGTCCAAAGGTGGGCAGTCACTTCGGCAGCAACACCTCCCTGAAGTCCCCAAGAACTCAATGGCCATAGTGAGTCTCTGTGGCTTAGTGGGCAGTCACAGGTCTGAGCAGAAGGGGGCCTTAGAAATCACTTTTATTTGACAAATGAGAAACTGGGGCCCAGAGGTGAAAAGAATTGATCCCACCCAACCTGCCAGGTCCCTGGTGCCTGACTACACTGAAAACCCCAATGTAATCCCTGCCCTGGCCTACCCTTCTTGCCTAAGCAGATTTTGCAGGAGTAGTTTCAGGACAAAATTATTGTTTTGAACTTCTAAGAGGAAAGGGCCAAATACAAAGTGTTTGGTTAACTCAGTCAATGGAGCATAAATGAGATGTTTAAATCTTTGAGTTACAAAGCCTCATTAGGGTAAGAAGGCACCGTAGGAGTGGACGTAGGGAGGGTTTGTAATTCCCATTACATGATAAGAAATGCTATTAGGCTGGAGTCAGTTCGACATGCCCAGGGGAGGCAGGCAGGAGTGGTAGTGAACATTTGTCTTCTTTATTATATATGCAAAACCCCCAGCTAACATTGCACCATATGCAGAACTTTTCATTCTAAGTCACTTTTACACACATGTTATCCCATTTTCTTCCCCCAACATCACAGCGGAGAAGGTATGGACAGGTGGTTTGGGGTGCCAATAAACCATAGACTATTTGAAGAAAAAAAATGTCTCACCCATAGTTTCATGGAGCCACATTTAGATTCTAGGTCTAATTTCAACAGATATCAGCACAGCGGAGCTACAGTTACAGTGGACAGATCATTTGTCAAGAATGGAAAAAGCCAGGATGCCAGGGCAGTTGTATTGGGGGGGATGGGAAGGAAGAAGTGAAAGTCTATTTTAAAGGAAATGTAGAGAAAAACTGCTAACAGAGCAGGCAGAGTTCAAGTTTAAGCCCTGGGCATGAGGGAAAGCCCAGTCAGCCGAGGCCATACCAACACTTCAAGGTTACAAGCACCACTGGTCACCAATAGCACAGCCCTGGAAGGCCCACGTGTGGCCACGATCCCAAAATGACACTAGGTGGACATCAGGCAGATACCACCAACAGAGAGGCTGGGAATGGAATAGATATTTCAGCCATAACTGCAGACGTGAAAAACAAGATTGGGGCGGCGAGTGCTAAATAAATCACAAAATAATTATTCATTTACCTTTCAGTCTGGAAGTAAACCTATGCTTTCACAAAATTAAGAGTGCAGTCATGCAGTAAAAACGAGAAGTCTTTGATTAGGTGCCTTCCACTGTGTAATACAAAATCGGATAATGTAGACCAAAAAACAAATAATGACAAAGCAAAACTATATATTTTTATAAAAGCCACTAAGATTTAATTCCCCTATACTTACACCAGTAATTGTTGAAGAAAAGGTAAATTAAAGGACTCAGGATATGAAAACAAACTTGATCCCCACCACCACTGCCAATTAATTACATGCACATGAGAAATTCACTAAGCAGCTAATCATTTATATTCTGGCGTCGTATTTCCGCACAGCTATTGTATTAGATATTTAAATTTGCAATTTCAAATGGATTCATTGTCACAGGCGTCTTAGTCCATTTTACACACAAAATCTATACACTATTCCTAATAAACAGGATTAGTTTTCCAGAACTCCCAGTGGGAGCTCAGCGGGACTTCTGTTTGGGAGGCTGCTTCAAACTTCTCCAAAGAAAATTACTTTCCTGATGTTCACCTCTAAGAACCAACAGAAGGCACCTGAGAGAATCCAAATGAAGAGGCAACCACCTGAGGGGAAGGGAGGGCTCAAACTGTTAGGTAATTTAGACACATGAATGTCCCAGTTTAAATGCCCCTCTAGAGCAAAGCATTTCTGGATCCACCTGAGACCTCTGTTTCTCCACCAGAGAGCTAAGACACGTTGTTGCATTTTCTTCTAAAAGGTAGAAAGGGCTGGATGCGGCAGCTCACGCCTGTAATCCCAGCACTTTGGGAGGCTAAGGCGGGAGGACAGATCACCTAGGGTGATGAGTTCAAGACCAGCCTGGCCAACATGGTGAAACCCTGTCTCTACTAGAAATACAAAAAGTAGCTGGGCATGGTGGTGGGCACCTGTAGTCCCAGCTACTCAGGAGGCTGAGGCAGGAGAATCAGTTGAACCCGGGAGGCAGAGTTTGCAGTGAGCCAAGATTGTGCCACTGCACTGCAGCCTGGGCGACAGAGTGAGACTTTGTCTCAAAAAAAAAAAAAAAAAAAAAAAAGGTAGAAGGTTCCCGGGGTTGTGCTCACAGCTCCTCCCAGCCTACTGCCCCATCCTTAATGCCCAGGGCTACGTGTTCCTCACCTTTGTATTCCAAACCACAGACCCACCTCTAGAAAAGGGCCAAGGAAGGGTTACACAGTGTCTGGCATTTTTTTTTAAAAAAGCATTGGGTAAATAACTTCTCTCCCCATTCACTTAAACTTTAGCCTGTGGTCCCACCTTGACTTGTATCCTAAGTCTGAACAAATACCCTTAGGAAAGTCAAATTTTTCAACTCTTGTTGCCCCAATGGGTAAATCCTTTAGAGAGACCTTGCTAGGTTTTCCCTTCATGCAATAAACACTCTACTCTGTAAATGCCACTGACCGCCCTGCAGGGCATGGAGAAACACTTGATAACCCGCCCTAGACAATGGCCTGTCCTCGTCCTATGAGAAAACCCCACGTGTGTGGGTTGCATAATGGTTAAGAGAGGTTTTGAAATCTCCTGGACTTGGTCTGGAACCCTGGTCCTGCCAATGTCCAGAAATGTAGCCTTGGACAAACTGCTTCATCACTGAGCCTCACTTTCCTCATCTACAGATGAGGATATTGGCACCAACCCCTAAGGTTTGTTGTATCAGATGAAATAAAAAATGTAAACAGCTTACTGCTATTTCAAGTGCAGTAGACTATCTAATAAGTGCAGAAAGCTTTTATCTTTCTTATAACCCTAAACTCACAATGGATGGAGGACAAGAAGCCCAATTTGTAAAAATGCAAGTAAGTATGAACATAAAAACTGTAATTTTAATGAAAAAAGAAAGTATATAACAGGAAGCAGATTCTCCTTATCTATAGCAAATCATATCACAAAGCTACTATATTCAAAACAGTGTGCTGCTTCTTTACAAAGGGATAAAGATGTCAATGGAGCAGAGCAGAAAGTTCAGAGACAGAACAAAGACACATGTGCACACAGTACATACATGCATGTACGCATGTACACACACACACACACTCACTCACTCTCTTTTTAATATGAGAAAAGGGCATTTCAAGTGGGGAAAGCTGAACCATCCAATAAATGGCACTAGTTTAACTGGCTATCCATTTAGGAAAAATAAAGTCACACCTTTAAAACACACACACACACACACACACACACATACACACACACGCCCTGCCACTGAGGTTAAAGATCAAAATAATAAAATTATGAAGCCAGGAGAAAAAATATATAGAATATTGTTATGGTTTGCAGATTAGGAAAGGCCTTCCCAAAGCAAGCCACCAAACTCACACTGTAAAAGCTGTAATTTCGGCTGGGCACAGTGGCTCACACCTGTAATCCCAGCACTTTGGGAGGCCGAGGCGGGTGTTTCACCTGAGGTCAGGAGTTTGAGACCAGCCTGACCAACATGGTGAAACCCGTCTCTACTAACAATACAAAAAATTAGCCGGGCATGGTGGCAGGCACCTGTAATCCCAGCTACTCGGGAGGCTGAGGCAAGCAAATTGGTTGAACCCGGGAGGCAGAGGTTGCAGTGAGCCAAGATCAGGCCATTGCACTCCAGCCTGGGCAACGACAACGAAACTCTGCCTCAAAAAAAGTGCTGTAATGGCCGGGCACAGTGGCCCACACCTGTAATCCCAGCACTCTGGGAGGCCAAGGCAGGCAGATCATGATGTGAGGAGTTCGAGATCAGCCTGGCCAACATGACAAAATCCCGTCTCTACTAAAAATACAAAAATTAGCAAGGTGTGGTGGTGGGCACCTGTAATCCCAGCTACTCAGGAGGCTGAGCCAGGAGAATTACTTGAACCCAGGAGGCGCAGCTTGCTGTGCGCCGAGATCGCACCATTGCACCCCAGCCTGGGCGACAAGAGCAAGACTTCGTGTCTCAGAAAAAGAAAGCGTTGTCATTTCACATGTAGTCATCTGCCAAACAATGATGCTTTCAGTCAACAGCAGACTGTATATATTCCAGTGGTCTCATAAGATTATAAAACTGTATTTTTACTGTATTGTTGCTATGTTTGGATACAAACCACTGTGTTTAAGTTGCCTATAGTATTCAGCACAGTAACATACAATCCAGGTTTGTAGCCTAGGAGAAATAGGCTAGACCACAGAACCTTGGTGTATAGTAGGCTATACCATGAGGTTTGTGTAAGTAGTCTATGATGTCTGCACAATGATGAAATTTCCTAATGACACGTTCTCAGACTATATCCCCATCGTTAAGTGACACATGACTTTGTCACTGTGATCCACAGATACTGTGGTGTTTTACAAATTGAAGATGTGTGACAATCCTGCATCAAGCTAGTCTATCAGCACCATTTTTCCAACAGTACTCACTACGTAGCTCTGTCAAATTTTGGTAATTCTTGTAATATTTCAAATTTTTTCGTTACTATTATATGTTATAGTGATCTGTGATCACTGATCTTTGATGTCACTATTGCAATTACTAATGTCACTAAACAATATACAATGGCAAACATTTAATCGATAGCCATTGTGTGTGTTCTGAATGCTCCACCTTTCAGCTGTTCCCTGTCTCTTATCCTCTTCTCAGGCCTCCCTATTCCTTAAGAAACAAGAATACTGAAATTAGGCTAATTAGTAATCCCAGAATGGTTTCTTAAACGTTCGGGTGAAAGGAAGACTCACACATCCCTCCCTCTAAATCAAAAGCTAGAAATTATTAAGCTTGGTGAGGAATATACGTCAAAACCTGAAATAGGCGAAAAGCTAGGCCGTTTGTGCCAAATACTTAGCCAAGTTGTGAATGCAAAGGGAAAGGTCTTGAAGGACATTAAACGTGCTACTCCATGAACACACAAATAACATGAGAGCAAAACAGTCTTCTTATCGATCTGGAGAAAGTTTGAGTGATCTGGATAGAAGATCAAACCAGCCACAACACTCCCTTAGGCCAAAGCCTAATCCAGAGCAAGGCCCTAAATCTCATCAGCTCTTTGAAGGCTGACAGGGGAGGAAGCTGCAGAAATTGGAAGGTAGCAGAGGATGGTTCATGACCTTTAAGCAAAGAAGCCTTCTCCATATCATAAAAGTGCAAGGTGAGGCCAGGCGCGGTGGCTCATGCCTGTAATCCCAGCACTTTGGGAGGCAGAGGCGGGTAGATCACAAAGTCAGGAGATCGAGACCATCCTGGCTAACACGGTGAAACCCCGTCTCTACTAAAAATACAAAAAATCAGCTGGGCATGGTGGCGGGCGCCTGTAGTCCCAGCTACTGGGGAGGCTGAAGCAAGAGGATGGCATGAACCCGGGAGGCAGAGCTTGCAGTGAGCTGAGATCGTGTCACTGCACTCCAGCTGGGACACAGCGAGACTCCATCTCAAAAAAAAAAAAAAAAAAAGTGCAAGGTGAAGCAGCAAGTGCTGATATAGAAGCAGCAGCAAGTTATTCAGATCTAGCTAAGATCACTCATGAAAGTGGCTACCCTAAACAACAGATCTTCAATGCAGATGAAACAGCTTTCTATTGGAAGATGACACCATCTAGTACTTGCGTACCATCTAGTACTTGCATAGCTAGAGAGGAGAAGTCAATATCTGGCTTCAAAGCATCAAAAGACAGGCTGACTCTTTTGTTAGGGGCTAATGCAACTGGTGACATTAAGTTGAAGCCAATGCTGATTTACCATTTCAAAAACCCTAGGGCCCTTAACTACTATGCTAAATTGCCAGGCGCAGTAACACGTGCCTATGGTCCCAGCTACTCAGGAGGCTGAGGTGGGAGGATCGCTTGAGCCCAGTAGTTCTGGGCTGTAGGGTGCTATGCCGATTGGGTGTCCGCACTAAGTTTGGCATCAATATGGTGACCTCCTGGGAGCAGCGACCACCAGGTTGCCTAAGGAGGGGTGAACCAGCCCAGGTCCAAAAAAAAGAACTATGCTAAATCTACTCTGCGATCTATCAGTAAAGTAATAAAGCCTGAATGACAGCACATCTGTTTACAGCATGGTTTACTGACTATTTTAAGCCCATTGTTGATAACTACTGCTCAGAAAAAAAGATTCCTTTCACAATATTACTACTCATTGACAATGGACCTGGTCACGCAAGAACTCTGATGGAGATGTACAAGGAGATTAATGTTTTCAAGGCTGGTAACACAACATCCATTCTGCAGCCCATAAATCAAGGAGTAATTTTGAATTTCTGGTCTTATTATTTAAGAAGTACATTTTGTAAGGTTATAGCTGCCATAGTGATTCCTCTGAAGGATCTGGATAAAGTAAGTTATAAACTTTCTGGAAGGGATTCTCCATTCTAGATGCCAATATCAACACTCATGATTAATGGGAGGAAGCCAAAATATCAATATTAACAGGAGTTTGGAAGAAGTTGATCCCAACCCTCATGGATGACAGGGGTTCAAGACTTAGTGGAGAAACAGCCAATGTGGTGGAAGTAGCAAGAGAACTAGAATAAAAATGGAGCATTAATAGGTGATTGAATTGCTGAATCTCATGTTCAAACTTGAATAGATGAGGAGTTGCTTCTTATGGATAAGCAAATAAAGCGATTTCTTGAGATGGAAGATAACTGTGAACAATGCTGAAATGACAACAAAGGATTTAGGATGTTGCATAAATTTAGTTGATAAAGCAGCAGGAGAGTTTGGGAAGGATTACTCCAATTTTGAAAGAAGGTCTAATGTGGGAAAAATGTTATCAAATAGCATCACATACTACAGAGAAATCTTTTTTATGAAAGGAAGAGTCAATACATGTGTAAAACTTGACTTTTTTCTTATGTGAAGAAATTGCCACAGCCACCCCAGCATTCTATGACTTCTTCCCTAAACAGCAACAGTCTTCAATGTGAAGGCAGAACCCTCCACCAGCAAAAAGATGACTCGCTGTAGTCTCAGGGGATCGTTGGCATTTTGTAGCAATGTAGTATTTTTAAGTTAAGATATGTACGTTGGTTTTTGATATAATGCTGTTGCCCACCGAATAGACTACAGTACAATGTAAACTTTATATGCACTGGGAAACCAAAAACTCCATGTAACTTGCTTTATTGTGACATTTGCTTTATTGCTGTGCTCTGGAATCAGACCTGCAATATCTCTGAGGTATGCCTGTATTTACTACACACACGCACACACCAGAGAAAGCCCATTATATATAATTCATTAAAAGTTCCAATAATTCAGTAAGAAAACTATAAATAGTCTTGGACACAAAAATGATAAAGAATTCAAAGAGGTTACTCACAGAAATGCAAATTAGGGCAGAGATACTTAAATTTACTAATTTGTCTTTTTCATCATCTGTAAAATGTGGACAATAATCACACCCACTTTATAGAAATGTTAAGGTTTAAATGAGTAATTCCATGTAACGTGCTTAAAACTATCCCTGACACATAAAAACACTCAATAAACATTAGTCAGTAGCAGTAATAGTAGCAGTGGTAGTGGTAGCAGCAGCAATAATTTAAAAAACATACAAGTAAAATAAGGAGGCAGCCTGGGAAACATGGTGAAACCTCATCTCTATAAAAAATACAAAAAGTAGCCAAGTGTGGTGGCATGCGCTAGTAGTCCCAGCTACTCAGGAGGCTGAGAAGGGAGAATCGCTGGAGCCCGGGAGGCAGAGGTTGCAGACAGTCAAGACTGCACCACTGCACTCCAGCCTGGACAACAGAATGAGACTGTCTTGACAAATAAATAAATAAAAATCGGCTGGGTGTGGTAGCTTACGCCTGTAATCCCACCACTTTGGGAGGCCGAGGTGGGCAGACTGACTGAGCTGAGGAGTTCGAGACCAGCCTGGGCAATATGGTGAAACCCCATCTCTACTAAAATACAAAAAAAATTAGCCAGCCGTGGTGGTGGGCGCCTGTAGTCCAGGTACTGGGGAGGCTGAGGCAGGAGAATTGCTTGAACACCCGGGAGGCAGAGGTTGCAGTGAGCCCAGATCACGCCACTGCACTCCAGCCTAGGCGACAGAGCAAGGCTCCGTCTCTAAATAAATAAATAAAAGAAGGTACTATCTAGCATGAGCAGCAACTGCAAAACGACTAGTTACCTAGTGTTGGAAACAGTATGAGAAAACAGGCAACTCTCTACACTTGTGCTGGGAAAATTGGTTCAGCCTTTTTGGAGGGTAATTTGGATCTATCTAATTTATCAGCACTTTAATATATGTGCCCTGTGATATAAAAATTCAACTTAGAAATGTAGTCTGCAGAAATACACACAAGCACAAAAACATGTACACAGATTTTCAATGTAGCACTGTTCAAAACAGCAACAGTTAAAATGAAAAATGACAGAAATGACCATCAAATGGGAATAACTAAACACATTCTGGAATATCTATATAATGAGTGGCAGCGCAGCTATTACAAAGAATAATGAGCATCAATATATACAGATAGGGAATTACGTCTCTGGAACGTAAGACGTACTAAGCAAAAGTGCAAGCCACGATGTGCACGTTTGTATTTTTGAATCATTTTTACTTTTATATAAATAGAATATAGATTTGCAAATGATTATATATAAGGAAAGGCCAAGCTGTGATTGTGGTTATCTCTGGGAAGGAAGCAAGATTAAGAGGGAATGAAGAAAGTATTTTCATTTTCACTCTACTTCCTTATGTATTTTTGGTTTTTAAAAAATAATAAGCAGGTATATTTTCTCACACACACAAAAAAAGGTAACAAACAAATCCAGTGTTTCACACCAGAGTCATAGAACTGGACACCTGAGTGAACGACAGTGTCCATATGCTCCATAAGCGGAAAGCAGTACTCCCTCCCCTTCAAGTTCACTCTAGAGAGGAGACCCCAGCTGGAGGATACTAATGGGATCATTCAATGCCTTTACTCTGACACAGCTAATAACCTTCTGATCGGGAACACAGGCAATACCAATTTCTGCAACTGTCCACGTGGCAGTTATACTTCTCAGGGTATGTATTAAGTTCATGGTCTAGTCTGTCAGCCTTTAGAACTCTGATTAACACAAAGTCATCCTCCAGAGCAATAAATTGGTATTCCTAATCCTGCAGTTTAGGGCTAGACCTACTCCTATTGAGATCTCCCTAGGGTGCAAAAATTGCAAGAGACCTACCTTAGCTAAAACAGACAGCCAAATGGCTGGCCATTTTAACAGTTATTTGCATATTATAAGAAATGAAAATCAAGACTCAAAAGAGCTCGACACTTGCCACTTGTTACTGTCAAATGTGATAACGCATCTCTAGTTCCATCTGACAAATATTTACGAAACTCGACTATATGGACAGCGCTGCTCTGTTCCCATTTCTTTCACTCCACAAGTCAGATGGGAGGCCCACACCTCGGTCCCCACTGCTGGGTTTGGAAAAGATGACAGTGGTTTAGTCACGCTAGACTTCCAGAGGTGGCTAGTGTTTGAGGGTCGCCCCTTGTCTACCCTGACTACATAGGGCAGTGAACTGAAAGTCAAGGGACTAGAGAAGCTGATCCTTATACTCTAGAGCGAGGTAGGAAGCAAGAAGTGAGGACTGCGTGCCTTCCTCTCCCAGCCTCTATAATAGAACCAACCACAAATGGCAAACTTAAAACTGTCACTGTAACCAGAACTTGTTTTGGCTGTAGATAGAAAGAAAGAGAGAGGAAATGCCCACCAATGGTCAGAGAGATATTTTTAGAATAGAACTACCTGGACTATATATAACAGAACCTGGTCATCTTTCATATGCATTTTCAAGACACAGGTTTTCTTCAAAAGGAGCTACTAAACCGTCCCAAACACTTCTTTTAACACGGTGCAATTAATTAGTGTTTGTGAATTAAATAACGGCTGTTAAAGGGATAGGTTACTTATAAGCATACCCAGGCTTTGGGCTAGTGCAGAAATAAAAGTATTTCTGCCAGTCTGATCTGGGCTTTTTTTTTAAATCCATTATCAGGAAATAAAAACCAAGTAATATCTTTTTAAGTTTAAAAGTTTATTTAATTACATGTATTTTTTTAAAAAGTTATTAACTTTTAAAACACTTATTTTTATTAGAAGTTATTACCTAAAGATTTTGGATTCTATTATTTTTATTATAATTTACATTATGGTATTCACTCATTCAGACTGTATGTAATCCAAAGCTTTTCACACAAAGAACCGTGGTGTCTATATAATGCCTTTACTGGTTTTTATAATGAGTTAGGATGGGGGGAAAACTGTACCAGCATTTATCAAATGGTCACCCTGTGCCCAGCTCCACACTGGACACTTTCCCATGGTCTCTCATTTCATTTACTCTTCACTGTATCTTTAAATACCCAAATTACCAGACATACAAAGGAGAGCTACCATTTCATTTTCAGATAAGCCTTGTCCATCCAGTTGGCAATTTCATTGCAACTATAAAATTTTTTAATGATGCTAGGTAAGAAGACAATAAAAACTGAAGGAATTAAAAGAAGAAAAAATAATTGTCAAACATGCCAAAAGTCTGGAGAAAAGTAGGGAAAGCAACTTCCTTGTATATCAGGCAAGGAAAAGCCCAGGGAAGGCTAAGAATTTCTGGTACTGAGCCCTGTGTGCTGTGGCGACTTAGGAGGCCTCCCAAAGCCCTCCCATTTAAAGGAGGGGAGGCCAGGCCCAGGGAAGAGATCAAAGGGTACTGCTAGTTTTAACTGTCTCAGCGTACCTAAGACTATCCTTTTGTAAACTCTGACGTTACTAGAATCTCATATGAACAACACCTTACTTGATGGCACCATATAACACTACAACCCAGTTAGGGCCTGGGTTTCCCCCTACTCCTTTCTTTTCCCAAACACTGACTCACACACAAACTTGGTGCATTGGAATGACTGGGGGACTTGTTAAGCCATACACCAGCGCTGTTCACGCCCACTTCCACTTCCAGAGTTTCTGACAAAACTTTCATTTCTAACAAGCTCCCAAGTAATGCTGCTGGTCCAGCACCACATACTTAAGAACCATTAAAAAAAAAAAAGAATCCCTCCAAGACAAGACCAGGGTACTTATGATGTGGCAAAATCTTCATCAACTATGACACAAGCCACACAGAGGCAGGGAATTTTGTCTGTTCTGACACTGCTGTATTCCTATTCCTGGTGCCTAGAATGGTGGCTGGCATATGCTAGGTGCTCAACACATATCTGCTAAATGAATGAGTCAGCGGGCCCTGTGGCTGAAACCGGGGCCAGTGTGGGTATAGGTGAGCAAGGAAAATAGCTGCAGCTGCAGAAGCACCAGCAACAAAGGGAACGGCTGTCCACTGTTGAGCTGCCCTGAAACGGAAGCCCAACTTGATGACAACCACAGTAACAATATACATGATGAAGACAACAAATGTCAGAGTGTTTAGCACATGGCCAGGGATGGAGCCAGCACTTTACACGCATTATTGCATTCAATCCTTAGAGTAACTCTGTGAAGTAAGAACCATGATTTTCCTCATTTAACAGACGAGGAAACAGGGTTTGGAGGGAAAGTGATGTGACCAAATCATCAAACTATGAAGTGGGATTAAAAACCATGCTGAGAAGTTGATCCTGAGCAGAAAGTCGCCCTTAATTACCCAGTTGAGTCAATGATAAACGCAAAACTTCCGTCCCTGAATTGCAGACTTTGATCCTTTCTTCTGCAAGTTAGAGAGGCTTCTAGCAGCCAATTAATATCATGCCTGATCATAAAAAAGACAGGGTGGCTGGGTGCGGTGGCTCACACCTGTAATCCCAGCACTTTGGGAGGCTGAGGCTGGTGGATCATGAGGTCAGGAGATCGAGACCATCCTGGCTAACAGGGTGAAACCCCGTCTCTACTAAAAAATACAAAAAATTAGCTGGGTGTGGTGGCGGGAACCTGTAGTCCCAGCTACCTGGGAGGCTGAGGCAGAAGAATGGTGTGAACCTGGGAGGTGGAGCTTGCAGTGAGCTGAGATTACGCCACTGCGCTCCAGCCTGGGCGACAGAGAGAGACTCCATCTCAAAAACAAACAAACAAACAAACAAAAAACAGGCCTTAGGTGGCCTGCACAGAGCACTACCAAGAGTGGGGGCAGTGGATCCCAGTTCTGCGGTGCCATGGGACAGTTAGGCATGCCAAAGTTAATCCAGCTATGAGAAATCAGTTGCTTTTAAAATGTATATCATATTTTAAAATATAAATATGTACTATATATAGAAGAGGCAAATGTGATATCCTCTGTTACCTTTTCTTCAAGGTCTAGTTCAGTGGTTCTCAACTAGGGGTGATTTTGCTTTCAGGGGACATTTGAGAGTGTGAAGATAATTTCAATTATTGTTAACTGGGGGTTACTACTGGCATCTAAGTGGGTGGAGGCCAGGGATCCTGCTAAACTTGCTACAATGCACAGGACAGCCATCCACCACTGTTGAACTGACCAGAGTATCACCACAAAGAAGCATCTGACCAAAATGTTAAAAGTGCTGAAGTCCTGTTCTAGTTTAAAACTTCCTAAAGCCTCCTTTGTCCCCTTCATCAAGTTTGGATGTCTAAGAAACTTCACTGCTGTTTCTTATGGTCTTCACTGCCCTTTCTTTTCTTAGTTATTGCAGAAAATGTGTCATCTCTCGTCTCCAGATGAACTCCTTGAGGGCCAGAAGGATATCGTAGTAGCCAGGAAGTGCATTCTGCACAAAAGCGGGTGTTCAGTAAGAGACTGTCCAATAGTCTGTTTTCCCTGAAGGAGGTAAAAATGCCGAAGAGTTCAGATTCAATGAGTACTCAAGAGTTCCCACCAGGGGGAGTGGCGGGGAGAGGGAACTAAGGAACACAAAGTACATTTCCTATAAACACTATCTCATTTAATCCTTCCAGCCAGTGAAGCAGAGAGGATCACTATTTTAGGTAACTACAGCTCATGGATGTAATTTATAAAAGGTCACCCACTGGTAATTGGCAGAGCGTGTTTCTGGAGCCAGATCTTCAAGTCCAAACGCCTTCCATACCACACCACTGTGTGACGCACAGGTTTCCAAAGCTGAAAACCTTGCCTCCAAGAGACTATTCCCAGAATTGGGATGTCTGAGATGCTAACAAGGAAAACAGCAACATGAAAGGTGGGAAACTTTATGTTATCAGTGTGATGGTCACAAGTTCTGCTACCCAACATAGCGACCACAGTAGTCAACAAAAGGGGTGTTGCAAACTGGGTTTAAACACAAGTAACATGTTAAAAGTCAATTATAGAGATACTTAGAATTTACATGGCTCTTTCCTTCACAGGAGTATTCAAAGGTTCATATGTTTAAACTTTAGGATGCTAGAGCTTAAGAAAATAAATTTAAAAAAAAAAAATTTTTTTTTTAAAATCAGAAAACTCAAGACAGTGTAGGACATCATGGCAAAAAGAGCTATCTTGGTTCAGGACATGACTATGTGACCTTTCTGGATGCACAGTACTTTCCAGCTGGCTCTTTGCTTTGTGAGGTTGCAAACTGTGGGCTTTCTCACAGCAGCTAGGAGACGGGGTAAAGCATGTAATAAATAACATCTGATGGCTCGTCTCTGCGAGCCCTGACAGTATTGATCCCCAAAAATCAACCTGATGAATTTGTCTCGTTTTCATATTACAGAGGAAGAAGTGAAAATGATGAAAGGTTTTTGTGGCACCATGTTAAATTTATTTGTAAGCTAGGGAGACCAGGTCTTGGCCTGCTATTGTTCATCAAGACTTCCACTATAACCTCTATGCCAAAGTCCCATTTCCAGTGCTCAGACTCAGCCCCTTAGAAAACAGGATGGCCCACGGAGTCACTCACAACCACCCCGTCCATTCCAACTAATCATGCCTTCCACAAGGTGGACACCCCAGACAGAGGAGAAGCTTGGCCTCACCCATTATTCCAGCCCCTGGAGTTAAATATTTGGGAGTCAAAGGTCTTGTATTTCTTTTCTCCCTTAACCTGCCCTTCACTTCCACCCGCCTTTTCACACCATCATATTGCCATCCTGCTTCCAGACTCATCAACTCAAAAGCGCCATACTCTAAATGGTGTGCTCTGGTCCTCTTATTCACATTTCTGGCTCTATCCACTTGGTTACCTGTGTTCCAGGCAGGTCCAGACAAGACAGAATGAAAAGTCTTCCTACTGTAAAGGCAGAAAAACCACTCAAGGGTACCCAGCTGGTGCTGGTGCCTGGCGTGTAGCCACCGAGCCCACTTTGACCTCCTGAGCTTGGATTCTCAACTGCTTGAGAATCCAAGAAGCCACTTCTTGTTTCACATCTTTTAAGTTTTGGGTGACCCATCTTTGTATGTTTTACCTGGGCTGCAACCTGAGAGTCCACAAGTTTTGGAACCACAAGAACATGAAGCTTGGGACCCTGGGGTCTTTTCAACCGAGGAAGAGCTGAGATGAGCATAATGTGAATGGATGCCGCAGAAGGCTCCTGCCTTCACCTGGTCAATCTAGATTCAATAACTTTTCCCAGTGCTCAACTAGCAGTGCTTCCAGAATGTTTCATCAGAAGATCTTAGTGCTTCTCTGACTGAGGATGAGCCTGGGAATCTGAATCTGAAAGAAGTGCTACAGGCAATCAGGTAAACTTGGAAAACACTGGATTATTTCTTTTTGACAGGTATCTTGGGTTTTTACTACTTAATACAATGCCAGAGACCACAGAGGATAAATACCAGGAATAAGCTGAGACTGTGAAGCCAGGCTCCTTGGGTTTAATTTCAGTTGCCCCACTTGTTACTGGGGCCCTAAGCCAGGCCATTAACCCCTGGCTGTCTGTCTCCCTGTGTAGAACAAGGATAATAATACTACTCACTTCATAGGTTGTTATGTGGATAATGTGCTAATGCGAGTAAAGCACTTAGTTTCGTGCCCTCGATACATGCGGGCACTCGATAAACATTAGCTATTATTATCCCATAGACCAGAGACTGCTGAGTGGTAGCCCTTAAGCCAAATCTGGCCCAGAGACCTATTTTGTTTGGCCTGTGCAATTTCCTTTTAAATTGAGCCAACATTTTAAAACTGGTAGATTTTTGGCATTTTGAGAAGGTGGAAGACCTGGCGAAACACAGGGCCTGCCATCCCCTCTGGCAGCCACTGCCTGTGACCAGGTCCCAAGGCCCCATGTTGATAGTATGTTTCTTCTTTGTTCGTGAACAACCCCCATGCCACTCAAACTTCCCACCTCCAGTTTACTCCCTGCCCAGTCTGTGCAGGAAGGCAACTCCAATTCTAGATCAGTTTTGCCAACACATCCAACCTTCGGTCCTGTTATCTCCCCATACTGACAACTCTAGTCCAAATGCTACCTCCTGACGCCAGTATTTCTGCCTGCCTGCCTTTGACTTATGTCTCCCTGCCAGGAAGGGCCTCCCCAATCTTCCCTTTCCACTGAGCCCGGAGGTTCTAACTGAGCACATTAAAAAAAAAAAAAAAAAAAACCCATGTCTTAATCTCACGCCCAGATATTCTGATTAGTCTGGGTGGGGCCTAGGTATCAGTATGTTTAAAAAGCACCCTGGGAGATTCAAATGTGCGCCCTAATGTGCTCCAGATTGATAACCATGGCAGCCGTGGCCTCCCTATCTCACGGCCCAGCTGGAGTCTGGTGACTCTCACCTGTTCCTCTGGCGCTTCCTGTCAACACCATACAACTAAGGACTAGATGAGTCTTGTTTTCTCCCTACCGCCTGTTTAGTCTTGCTTGCAGATCAACTTGTGTTTAAAGCTTGTCTCCTCAACAGACTGTAAACTCAAGAGTGGGTGGATCACACCTCATACTTCTTTTGTATCCCCAACAAGACTAATGGGGTGCCAAGCACATGGAAGGTGTCTAACGAAAATGCCTCTTCTCAGGTAGCTGAGTCTATAGTGCAGCCAGCACGGCAGGGACCACATGATGAAAAAGCAAGCCAGACCGATTTCTTGGAGCTTACAGGTTTAGAGGAGGAGTTAGTCACGAACATGCAAGATTAGGATACGAGGTGCTACAGGAAAGAAGCAGTAACCCAAGGGAAGGGAGAGGCCCAAGCCCCTGGGAAACTGGGAGAGGCTATGCCTATGCCTTCCCTTGATGTGGGCCTCGATGGGCCAGTGGGAGGAGGGCAACAAAAGGAGTAAGGTGGAGAGGGAGAAGCCACAAGCAAACACACCAGAGGGAAACCTGCAGGGCCTGCAGCACCACACCGTCGCGGAGGAATGGGAAGCAAGACAGCAAAGGCAAGATTTCACCATCCCTTGATGCCAGGAAAAGGTGGTAATTAATTTGGTAAGTCCGGGAAGCAGCCACTGAAGGCAGCAAGTCCGCTTCCTTCTAAGAGCCAGGCAGAGGGCAAGGCGAAGGGGAAGGAACAGATGTAACACAAAAAAGGAGGGGTGAGGAGATGAGAAGGGAAAAGGGAGTAGCCCAGAGGCAGGTTCCATTGTCTCTGGAGAGCGAGACAACCCCCACCTTGCCTCGATATACACACACTGGCAGGGGCTCCGAGTCTGGCAGGGCCCAGGAGCTCAGACACCCTGATTCTTGCCATTCAGTCTTAAGCCATGGTTTACTGTACAGGAGTGAAATTATGTTAATCGTGTCATTCATGCTAATAGTGCCACTTTATAAAAACATTTAATCACAGAAATAAAGGTTTTATTCATGACACTATCACTACTGATAGTACTACTACAAGAAGCTTATTCTTCTGTTCTTTCTCCCAAGTCAATGGGCAGCTTATAAAGAAATACAAACACCGTAGACCCTAAAGACTACATTAGGCGAGAGCCATTCCACGGTTTACTTCCCCTTCCCATCATCACCATTTTTAGAGAGGTGCAATAGGGTGAAATGAACACTAAGGGCTAGTTAAGAAAACAGATCAGGCCGGTAACAGTAGCTCATGCCTGTAATCCCAGCATTTTGTGAGGCCGATGCGGGCACATCACCTGAGGTCAGTAGTTCGAGACCAGCCTGACCAACATGGTGAAACCCTGTCTCTACTAAAAATACAAAAAAATCAGCCAGGTGTGGTGGCGTGCACCTGTAATCCCAGTTACGGGGGAGGCTGAGGCAGGAGAATTGCTTGAACCCAGGAGGCAGAGGTTGCAGTGAGCCAAGAATGCACCATTACAGTCCAGTCTGGGCAACAGAATGAGACTTGGTCTCAAAACAAAAACAAACCAAGAAAATAGATCACAAAAGGACCACCCATGAGATGGCTGTGGAAGAGAAGGGCAATTCTACCATGTTTCTACTTAACACATAATCCGTCTTACGTGCCAGACACTGGTCTAAGCACTTTACAGATAAGAACTCATCGCAACTTCCTAACCCCATAAGGTACGTACTATCATTGTTCCCAATTTACAGATGAGGAAATGAAAACATAGAGGCCAAGTTTCTTGCCCAAAGTCACAGGGTTAGTGAGCAGAGCCAGAACAAGAACACAGGCACTCTGGCTCCAGGCTAAGTGGCCTGACCTTATACTGAGCTGCCCCTCACTATGCCGTTTAGGACAGGGTGCAGGTTATAAACACATGAGCCTCCTTCTCTCCAAGGGACTGCCAGATGCAGAAAGGCACACAGGAGATAGTGTGGGCCTCAGGGATGCTGGTCTGGTTATGTATCAGAAGTGGAGCCCCCAAAGCATCAGAAATGGGGAAGAGCAGAGTGGAACGAAATATATAGACCCTGAGTTCACTGCCCATTATTCTCAGAGTCCAAAGCTACCACCCGTCAGGATCATAAAAACTAGAGCAGACAGAAGTTCTCCTCAGCACAAAGTCAAGAGGCATTCAAATCCTCCACTCTCTAAGACAAACTCTACTTGCCAAAAAACTTTCCAGAGGAAATGAGCTTCACTGATCACTACTCTCATCAGTTGGTACTTAATGTTCACTGGCTGTCAGACCGTATCTACACTGGGCACCTTTCTGGTTTGTGGATTACAGATAAGCCATATATCGCTGCCCCTAACGAGTCAGTGCACTACAGCCACGTTAGATTATGTTTCACTTTCAGGCCTCAGGGCTTGAAGCAATTCTATTTTTAAGCTTTCTCAGTTCCAAAAAGGAAAAGAAGGCATTTTAAGGAAATTAGCTTTGGCTAAAGGAATGACAGTTTCCTCTTAAAGAGTTAACTGATTAGCCACTTTGCTAAACCAGAAATCTTGGAGCTAACCACAGAGGAAGAACACCTTGTTCAATGTTACTGGGCAAGGGCTGGGGACCTCTGAAAGCATAACAATCACTCAGGATGTGGGTGGCCCAGGACAAAACCCTGTTACTACCAGAGGGGCACTGTGTGTCCTTCTCCCCAAGACAGTCTCAAAAATCCTTTTAGATTCTATTCTCTATGGAGCATGTGTCACTTTTTGAGCAACAGGATATAATCACAGAAGACAAATTAGCAAATATTAAATAAATCTTTAAAAAATACTACTATCATGTTTTGAGGAGTCATTCTTTCCTTTTTTAAAGAATTCCCTTTCATTTAACATCCAAAGTAGCCTTGCTTATTTTGTATCTTTGGGAATAAGTCATTACCCCCACAGCCAACTGTTTAAAGGACACTTCTTTAGGTGCACATTTTTAAAAAAGGTAACCACTCCTGAAGGAAATCTAAACTGTGTTCTACACACCCCAATTTTCTCATATAGGGCTCATGAGACACAGTTAACCTTCTCTTGGTGAATGAGGTTTCTAAGAATTCAAGAGTCTCCAGTTTCGGTTTTGGCTTTGCCACTAGCAAAGACCTGTGACCTTGGGCAAGTAATTTAACAGTGCGGGGCCTGAATTTCCTCACCTGCAACATGAAGGGGATTGGACAGATGAGGACTCTTTTGCCTTACACGTCTCAAACATTATGATTCCAAGACCAGTGTAAGTACCAACTATTGCCCATGCCAACCTAAAGTATCATTCTCATGGGCTGTCAAGTTCTAAGAATGTTGTCTAAACCATACAAATGGCCCCAGAGAGCTGGGCTACAGTAATGGAAAGCAGACTGAAGTCAGTTATTTTTTATTCTTCTTACCCCTTCCTACTCCACCAGCTGCCAGTTCTCACCGCTTTCTACCTCGAGCTGACATAAACTCCTGCCTTAGTTTACAGAGCTAAGTGGGGGCCTGCATCACTCAGATTCTTCATTAAAGCAAAGTGCATCTGGCTTTGTGATACAATCTGGCAACCAGTGGCCTTTATCACTTCTCCTTCAGTTATATTGCATTGGATATGAGAGTATTTGAGGGCAAAATTATATTTTTTAAAAGTTATATTGTAGACAAATATGGTGGCCATAAGACTGACCCCCAGTTACGGTTGGGGAAAGAATGTATTCTTGTAATGTACATTCCTTGAATTCCAAAAACACATTGTTTTTAGAGGAGAGGGTTTGAAACAAGTGTGAACAGAATATAAACCAATTTCCCTCTTACTGAAATAAAAACTCGGTATGTTATCCCTCTATAATAATCCTCACTCTGCAAGTTTCCTGTCCCCAAGGGCAGTTGTTGCTTTTCAGTACCTTCTGTGGTATAACTTTTCTTTGTGAAAGATACATTTTCCTCATCACTTTTTGAAGCCGAAGAGCGGGTCAGGGTAGGAAGGAGACACTATTAGTGGTTTCCTATATTTACTGCTTTCCCAGTTATCTTCCATTGTAAGTCCCATGAAAAATGATTAGTAGAAAAAATGCTTTTTAGCAATTGTAAATACAGTCCCTGAAATATTATTTTTAAACTGCTAACAAGAATGAAAATACGCATTAAACCACGTACTTATACCTCAAAGAATTCAGGGAAGATCCCCCTCTTTAAAAAACAAAATTTTGAAATCTACCTTCTTTACCTTGTACCATTTCAGCATGGGAATCTATCAGCGACCTGGTGAGCATAGGCAACTGATTTTCACTCATCCTAGTTAAAGCTGTTAGCAGGAAGTAAATGGTTAAAAAGGGAATCGAAGTTGGCTAGCTTGGGAAAGTGGATGTAAACTGGTCCTACAAATGGAGTATTTGTAAAATCAGGTTAAATTAGGAAAACCAGTCAGAAAATTAACTATGAGTACTTGAAGCTATTTGCCAAATGGGTCCAAGTCCCTAGGAAAGAGGTTAAAGGTATGGATGATATATCTTTGCAGATAGCATTAAAGACAGAAGAGTTAAAGGAAAACTACTGCTTTATATATTTCTGAGAAACCACAATAAAAGCTTTCACCCCATCTTTCAATCTCCGGGTATTGTTATTTATGCATGTCTAGGCTTAGAGTATTATTTTCTGTTTGCAAGTTAGCTTTACACGGTACAACATTAATTTCAGAATCTACTCTTCCAAGTAATACACAAGGTAGTGATTTATAGAAAAACAAAACATCCTTTCCTGTTCACAAGGTGGAGTTCTTCAGCCCACAGTGCCATATTTAAGGGTGCTTTGTTTCAGAGGATGATTAGAGTGGCGCCCTTGGTACTGATTACAGTGGAGCTACTTGCACTGCCCAAGTCTGGGCACTGCATTATATTAAAACTTCCATTTTGGGGTATGTAGTGACTAAAAATTGTCTCCCAGCTTAAACTTGGCATCAACCATATATCTCAGCAGAAGCAAGATTATTGAGTATAGGACCACAGGAACCTGGCACTTTTCTTTTTATAATTGTACAGGAAAAGAGACCCTGCTGAAATAGCACCTATGGTTCCTCCATTCTTAGATGAAAATTTCAAGCATTGAGGGCTGTTTCCCAAAGTATAATCAGTAGGTTGCTATGACTGTGACAGGACATAGTCTCTTGCATTATTAAATCCCAAATTTTCTAGAAGAAAATAATTTCAGCTGCTTTTTAGAAGCAGCAGCAGAAAATGATGGAGCCTTGTCTGCTCCATTGAGTAGCACTTCTGACTACGGTTTCTCTGTAGTTCTTACATTTCCAACAGTTCACCAACTAAGATGGAATTTATCTAATGCATGTCTCTGACATGGTGAAGATTGAGAGTTCAGGTCTAACAAAAGCCGCTAAGCATAAACTGCATCCAAAAGTTGGCAGGTCTGTGGAAGCATGGACAGAGTGGAACTCAGGAAAAAAGTGAAGATGACGTGGCCTTGTCACAGTTCAAGGCATATGCTTGGCAGTTCAACACCACTATCTCTGTATAGGCGTGTCTTACTTAAATGTCCCGATTTTGTCCCTAGGATGGCCATGTTTTATATATTTAAAAGCCCAAATTAATTCGGTATAAATAATTAATTACCTATCACTTAAAGGCTTTTAACAGTTCTGTTCATATATGTAAACAAAGGGACAATGTGCACCTGGCCTTACACTATTTCACTAAGTCAGAAAAAAATTAACATTTGTATAATAAATATGAATTGTACTGGGTGTCTACTTTTTGTCAGGCACTGTGCTAAGTATTTCACATGCATTATCACATTTAACTCTTCAAAAGAACCTTAAAGGTGATACTGTTATTGTCCCTAAGTTACAGAGGAAGAAACTGAGTTGAGATTAAGTTATATGCCAATGAACGCACATTTTGTAAATAATAGATGCTTTACAGCTGGTAAGGTAGTACTCATATTTTTCCCCCCATTGAAAAAAAGGTGTAGAAGTTGCTTCTGGTTAAGTCCTTAGATATTCTTGAGACAGAACTTGGGATCAGAACCAGATAGGTCTGCAACTCTGGCCACCTGAAGACTTTCCAACCTCTTCTTGGACACAGAGTGTTTAGGTGGTCTTTGTTCAGCCAATCACTTAGCCTTCCCCATCCTGTCGTTCCTGCTTAGGGAAAGAGTATCAACAAAATTCAAAATCCGAAGACTTGCATGGAAGTCTAATATAATTTCGATAAAACAATAAATCAAACTTTATATTCAGTGCTTAGAACTTTGTATGCATTGACTAGATAAATTTCCTACACCCTTCCAGAAGAAATAGCTCTTTTTTTTTGAGACAGAGTCTCCCTCTGCCGCCAGGCTGGAGTGCAGTGTCGGGATCTCAGCTCACAGCAACCTCCGCCTCCCTGGGTCAAGTGATTTTCCTGCCTCAGCCTCCTGAGTAGCTGGGATTACAGGCACGCACCACCACGCCCAGCTAATTTTTGTATTTTTAGTAGAGACGGGGTTTCACCATGTTGGCCAGGATGGTCTGGGTCTCTTGACCTCGTGGTCCGCCCGCCTTGGCTTCCCAAAGTACTGGGATTACAGGCATGAGCCACCGCGCCCGGCCAGAAGAAATAGCTCTTAAAAGTTTAGATTAACTGGCCGGGCGTGGTGGCTCATGCCTATAATACCAGCTACTCAGGAGGCTGAGGCAGGAGAATGCTTGAACTCGGGAGGCGGAGGTTGCAGTGAGCCGACATCGCACCATTGCACTCCAGCCTGGGCGACAGAATAAGACTCCGTCTCAAAAAAAAGTGTAGATAACCAATGATTCAGCATACATTGCAATCTTATATTAAAAAAAGCTTCTGAATATGTATATGAATAACATTTATATTCCTGTAATGAAAAGCCTTTTGTGTACACATAAACTCAAAAGGATATTATTATTCCTGGAATAATAATTTCATGTCAAGGAGAATAAAATTTTGAAATAACTTGGAAGATGGTGAGGGTAATTTAGTATATTTTAAATACTTAAACACAATGAACTATATATAATAAACTTGGCTTGAAAAATAGTCTGAGGGACCTGGCCCAACAAGCACTGTTAAAATTTTTTAAAAAGTAACTTGAAGGTCTCATAATTTCCCATTATCAAAACTACCCCCCATAAATCTGTGAATCTAATCCAAGAAGTATGTCAATTAGCCGGTTGTTTAAGGTTAGGTTTATGAAATAGTAACAGAACTTTGCAGGGGTCAAATATGCTTAAAATATGTCCAAACATGCTTAGGTCAAGTCAGTAAGAGTATCTGAAGCTAATAAAAGCATGGAATATTCTTGTGACTGAAAACCCAGCACACTGGCTACTGTTATGTGTAAGCAGGTACTGTGCTCCGTTTCCCCCCTGCTGGCAGACCCTAGTCACTAAAAAAACGATGAGCTTCTTTGACTAAGACTACATCACACATGCCCAGCAAGTATCTCTGGGGCTGGAAAGCAGTTAAGACCGAACCCGGGGAGAAATTGGGAACACGAAAGAAATAAAAAACGCCTCATTATTCCCAAACCCATCCCATTTCCCAAAGTGCTGCCTATGTGCTGACTTTCTTAAAGACTCCCGCAAAATCTTGATTCTCCAAAAATTAAACCCATTTGGAGCTGAGACAAGGTGAGGTCCACGCCTGGTATGATCAGACTACCATGGATCTGAGTCTGGTTCGGTTCTAGCCCCGTGGAGGCCAAGCCTCACCACGAGGTGAAGACCCGGAGGCATGGAGGAAGGGAATGAAGGAGAGAAAAGGAGAAAGGGGAGACCTCCGGGCCACACTTCTTTCTAGTACCAACAAAAAGAGAAGCCGCATACTGACCTAAATCATCTCTCAAAGGCGCTTTATAAATTACAGGGACAAAGGGAGGGGGTGGCGGGTGGCCTGGGAATCCTACAGACACCCTACCCTCTGACCCGCCCCCCTCCCCCTCCAGCACAAGGGAAGGAAGACAGAAAACAGAGCTCAACTCGGCCATTGGCGAGAAGCCCCCGCCGGTTTTCTATCGCCCATCCATCCGCCCCCTAGAAAAAAAATCCACGTAAACACCATACCCACCCCCTGGGGCAGACACTCCCGCCCCGAGGTTCCTAGAACCAGAGGCCGGGGCATTTACTTAGTTAGATTTTTCTTGCTTACTCATTTCCCTCGAGCACCCAACCCCCCGTTCCCACTCCAAAACCCCGCTCAACCGCCTACCCTCACCGCTTCAGCCCCCAACAGAATCCGGTGCCCCCGCGGCGTCGGCGGCCCCCGAGCCGTCCCGGTCACTAACCTGCTGCTGTAAGGGCATTTCCGAAACCAGCCTGGCTCCGGGGGGAGGTGGGGGGCCGGCTGGAGAGGGGGCCCGGAGGGCCGAACAGACCGGCGGCGCAGGGCGAGGGCGGGCGCCGGTGGGGGGGTGGGGAGAGGAGAGGGAGGGTGGCGGTGCCGGGGGCGGGTGCGAGGGCGCCGGGACCGTCCCAGGCCTGGGAGCCGGCGAGCAGGAGGAAGTGGGTGCCCCCCTCTCCCCCTCCAGCGCCCCCTCCCGCCGCCGCCTCCTCCCCAGTCACAGGCGCGTCCTGCGCGCACGTGTGCGAAACGTCACCGGCGGGTCCCGGAGAGAGGGACAGACCCAGGCGGCGGGACGGGAACCCGGCTGCCCCCGCCCTCCGTCGCCGGGGGGCGGAGAGGGGGACAGGGCGGGGAAGGAAGGGGCAAGGGGAGAGGCGGGTCAAGGGCAGGCCCGGGGCCCGGCGAGGAAGGCCTGGGCGCTCGGGCCACGCGGACGCCGCCGCTGCCACCACCAGGATGCGCCCAGGCCGGAGCGCCAGCCGGCGAGCCCCTCACCCCAGACAGCCCACGCCCCAGTCCGCACCCGGCTTCCAGCCCCACCTCCCCCACGCCCGACTCCCCTCCACCTCCCCCAGCCCCTTTGTTGCCGGGAGTTACAGATCCTAAAATGTGTCAAGCGCAGCCCCGCCGATCCCCTGCGCTCCGAGCACGCCGCAGGGACCCCCGGCCGCCAACCAGCCTTCAAGGCAGACTGGGGGCGAGCACCCCAACAGTCCCCCGGTTTCCAGCCTTCAGAGCCCCCCACACCCCAGTTCACTGCTCCCTCCCCCACCCCCTTCTCCATCCGGGGCGTGACCCCTTCCTACGCCCGAGAAAGAGGAAGCTTCGGGTTGGAGGGGAAGGGAGAGTGGGGGTAGGGAAAAGTGCAGGAAAAGAAGTGGGGGGGGGGCCGCGAAAAGTTTTGGAGTGTTTGATGTGGTTCGCGCCAAGGCAATCCCCGCCGCCCCGCGCGCCTGGCCGAGCCCCCCGATCCTCCTGGCGCCGGGGAGAGCCCTCAGGTCTAACAATGAACCCTCGTTGGAGGGGCAGCCCCCAAGGCCCACGATGCTCGGCCCACTGCCCTCCCTGAGCGGCCCGCAGCGCGCCCACGACCCCGCGCGGTGCGAGCCCACCTCCCGCCAGGGCTGGGGACGGTGGGGAGGGAGGGTATTACCGGAGGGCCGCCGCCGCCGCCGCTGCCGCCGCGTCCCAGGGCTGGTGGCTGCTGCAGCAGCCCGGCTCTGCTGGAGGGTCCGTGCGGCGTGGTGTACAGGAGGCTGCCGGCGGTCTGCTCCGCGCCGGGGGCACTGGGGAGGAGGGGGCCGGCGGCTACGGCGCCGCTTTGGAGGGAGGAGGAACAGGAGGTGGTGGAAGTGTTCGTGGTGAGGATCTGGATGTACGCGCCCGGGGCGGCGGCAGCGGCGGCGGCGAAGCCGGGGCTGGCTAGCAGTGCCCTTTTGTCCATGGAGGCTGCAGCGGCGGCGGCGACGACAGCCGCCCCCTCCCCACCCCCGGCGGTCACCAGGTACTGCTCCAGAGCGGGCTGGATCCCCTTTCTCATCTCTCGCTCCTGCTCTTTTTAGTGTTATGGTATATTAATGTATTGTTTTCAATTTCTTTATTATTTGCAGTCGGAGTTTCCAAGTCTCTCCTCCTTCTCTCCTCCCCGCCCGGCGCTTCCGAGCCCTCTCTCTCTCTTTTCTTTTTATTTTTCCGCACCGCACAGGCCCCGGGGGCCAAAAATAATCGGGGTTCTGGAGAGAGGAGGGTCCCGGCCGCACGGATATCGGGCCCCAAGCGGGGATGGAGGCGTCGGGGGCGGCCGATGCAACGGATTGCGAGGCGGCGGCGGCAGCCCGGGTGCTGCGACCGGCAGCTGAAAAATGGCTCCAGGAAGCTGCTGCTGACAATGAATGAAGGGATACGGTTTACGCGCCAAGGTCCTCCCGCGAAACTCGGATTTCCCGCCGGCTTTTCAAACCATATTTGCATATCCCCGCCCCTCAACCCGCCGAGGACCGTTCCCACAGCCCATTGGGCCTCTAGCTCCTTACTTCAGTCCCAATCGTGGAGCAGGGCCGCGATTTGCTGGTTTCCATTGGCTGCCGTGCATCATGGTTGCCGGGGCGACAGGGACCCTATTTGCATAGGTCTCCTTGATTGGCTGAGAGAGGAGCAGTTTTTAGGGGGTGGGGCAAAGACTTTCCTTTTCTCCCACGGAAGACCACGCCTGGCCTAGGCTCCGCCCCTGTCCCCGCCCCCCCGCCGGGCTGGCGCTACTGACCTGGGCAGGGACTCCGCGTCCCGCAGACTCAGTGTAGATCTAGTCTAGAGCGCAAGTTTCGCTTTTGGAAATTGTCAAGGTGACTAAGGGAACACTCTCTTTCCTTTGACCAGTCAGTGCAATATACGAACAGCAGCAGGAGATTCTTCCAAATATGTGCCAAAGGCAAGTTGGACCATGTGGACGATGCCTGGCAGGTGGAAAAGGAGCCCTTTAAATCGTGGGCTTCTCCCTTCCTGAAATCCAACCAATGACAGAGCTGATCCCGAGGCCGGGGCTGATAGACAGAAGCATGTGGGCAGACAGAATCATGGGGGCAGAAGGTTCAACAGACGCGATTGCGGGCACCAGTTAACATTCCAGATCATTCCGGGTACCTTCATTATTAGCCTGGATAGGGGTAAAGTACAAATTAACTCTTTTGTCTTACGACGAGTATTGGTTTGAGTCCGGCAGATATTCCCTCTGGCCCAGAAACACCCAGGGCAGTTAATCAGGGCTAACCTAGAACTGATCTGCGGGTTTCTAATCCGCCAGCAGTAATCCGAAAAAGTACACGCTTCCCACGATGACGTCGTGCCCCCAACGAACGCTGGCACGCCCGGGCATCAGCACTTTGTATCTTCAGTTTTGTAAGAAGTTCTCTGACTGGAAGCAAACACGACTCAAACCTACCTCAAAGTATTTTTAAAATAGTGTTGTTGTTGTTTTTAAGTAAACTAGAAATTATCTAGTTTTAAGTAAACTAGAAAAATATAAAATGATTGTCAAACTGACTCGTGAATTTGTTCAAGTATTCAAGGGTCTTAAAATTAAAGCTTGCGGCCGGGCGCGGTGGCTCAAGCCTGTAATCCCAGCACTTTGGGAAGCCGAGACGGGCGGATCACGAGGTCAGGAGATCGAGACCATCCCGGCTAACACGGTGAAACCCCGTCTCTACTAAAAAAAAAAAAAATACAAAAAACTAGCCGGGCGAGGTGGCGGGCGTCTGTAGTCCCAGCTACTCGGGAGGCTGAGGCAGGAGAATGGCGTAAACCCGGGAGGCGGAGCTTGCAGTGAGCTGAGATCCGGCGGCTGCACTCCAGCCTGGGCGACAGAGCAAGACTCCGTCTCAAAAAAAAAAAAAAAAAATTAAAGCTTGCTCCTGAGACTGAGCAGGAAAAGAGACCCCTGCAGGAATGTGGGGAAAGGTATATATGTAGACACTAGGTCATAATTTATAGTTATGTGCAAAACAGCTGCAAATTGGTGCTCATAGGTGATGAGGATTGCAACACCTTGAGCCCTTCCACAAGATTTTCATTATTATTAATTTCCCAAAACTCCTACTCAGAGTGCTATGAAACACCTGACAAGATGTGTCAGCTCAGGCTAGGACTCCTTAATAATTTAGCCTTATTACCTTTTCTGAAACAGATGAGTTAAAAGTTCCATTAAACCTTGCACCAGGCTCAGGAATATTTTAGTCTTACATTCAGGCTAGTTGAGGATCCATAGCCCTAAACATACATTTGTTGACACTGGTAGAAGTGACACTATCTTCTTACTTTTTTTGAGACAGAGTCTCACTCCTGTTGCCCAGGCTGGAGTGCCATGGCGTGATCTCAGCTCACTGCAACCTCTGCCTCCCCAGTTCAAATGATTCTTCTGCCTCAGCTTCCTGAGTAGCTGGGACTGCAGGTGCGTGCCACCACGCCCAGCTAATTTTCTTACTTTTAGTAAAGACAGGGTTTCATCATGTTGGCCAGGCTGGTCTTGAACTCCTGATCCTGCCTTGCCCTCACAAAGTGCTGGGATTACAGGTGTGAGCCACTGTGCCTGGCCAGAAGTGACACTATCTTTAGGGCAGATTAAGTGGTACTCAGGGCATGAGCCAGAAGTGTAATATACCAGCAGCTTCCCTGCTCTTGTTCCATCAGTGTTGCTTTCCTCTATGGATATACCTATGGAGGAAACTAATATCCATTACTTGGATATTACCATCTGCAGAACATCACTGGCAGCATGCATTTGGTGGCAGTAGTGGGGGTTGTGAGGGAAGAGTGGTGCAACATACACAGTAATTATAGACCTGCGCCTTATGATTAGAGACCAGCCTGGGACTGGCACTATGCATAGAATTCCGGCTAGAGCTCCCCACAAGTGATTGCAGTAAGATAAATATGACATAGCCACAAGAAAGCAAGTGTTCACACTCTAGACCCACACCTGCAATTCTGCTTTAGAAAGCTTTGAGATATTTATCAATCTACCTTACCCAAGTTTTTTTAATATAGGGTATTTGGTAGAGAAACAGATGTTTTGACATTTTATGTCTAGTGAACTCTAGGATGAGTAGGTGGAGAGAAGAGTTCAAAGAGAGAAGATAGTGGAAGATAAGATGCTAAAATCCAAGGTAGACTATTAATTTGTGGAAGAGGTAGCATGTTTTAGCAGAAAGAATGAGCTTTGGAGTCAGAGTGATCTGGGTTTAAATTCTGGCTCAGCCACTTACCAGCTATATAGCTAGGGATGGTGACTCACACCTGTAATCCCAGCACTTTGGGAGGACAAGGAGGGCAGATCACCTGAGGTCAGGAGTTTGAGACCAGCCTGGCAAACATGGTGAAACCCCATCTCTACTAAAAATACAAAAATTAGGGCGGGCATAGTGGCTCAAGCTTGTAATTCCAGCACTTTAGGAAGCGGAGGCGGGCAGATCATCTGAGGTCAGGAGTTCAAGACCAGCCTGGCCAACATAGTGAAACTCCATCTCTACTAAAAATACAAAAATTAGGCGTGGTGGCATGTGCCTGTAATCCCAGCTACTTGGGAGGCTGAGGCAGGAGAATCGCTTGGACTCAGGAGGCAGAGGTTGCAGTGAGCCATGATCTTGCCACTTCATTCCAGCCTTGCCACTTCATTCCAGTGCATGACTCTGTCTCAAAAAATAAAAATAAAAAAATCTGTTTTCTTATATGTCAAATGGAGACCCATGTTTCGACACCCATATTGCTAGGGTATGATGGAAAGAGGCAATAATACATGTAAAGTGCCAGGCATATAGGAAATGCCCAATAAGTGGCAGTTATTTATGAATCTACTTACTTGTGTGATCCTGCTTTGCATCTCTTTGTCCAACCTGACTCTCAAGCGTCTGATCTTCCTAGAGCCCCCGGATATCCACTTGCTAGGGCAGCTTAGCTTTGTCCCATACTAGGAGTGCAGTCATGTCCTGGTTAGTTGCAATCATAGAATCCTGACTCAGAAACTCAGGATAATAACATAAAGTCAGCTCTACTATCTATCCCACTTCAACCTGCTGATCTATTAGTGACCAGCATCTGACTGGTTCCTCAGTCTGAGCCCTCCTCACCTTCCCTTGAAGATGAATTTTTCTAGAACTAGAACCAGATGTTCTTGCTAACTAGCAACCCCTCTTTCCCTTGCTCTGACTGCCCCAAGGCTTCTAGTTTTCCCAGAATAGGCCTGTGTGGTTGACTGACTGGTGGCACCCCAAAAGATGTATCTATATCCTAATCTCTAGAATCTGTGATTGTGATATTTGTGGGGAAAGGGTCTTTGTATATGTAACTAAGGTAACGATCTCTAAGACCATTTTGGATTATCTAGGGTGGCCCCTACATCCTCTAAAGGTCCTTAGAGGGGACACCCAGAGGAAGCACACACAGAGGAGGAAAAAGCCATGTGAAGGTGGAGGCAAAGACTGAAGTGAGTGGCTATAAGCCAAGGAATGCCAACAGCCACCAGAAGCTGGGAGAGGCAAGGAACACAATCTCTCCTAGAGCCTCTGGAGGGAGCAGATTCCTGCCAACACCTTGATTTTGGACTTCTGGCTTCCAGAACGGTAGTGGAATAAATTTCTACGGTTTTAAGCCACCTAGTCTGTGGTAATTTTTATGGCAGCCTACGAAATGAACACAGCCTGTCTTCCTGCCTACCTGAACCTTCAAACCTCTCAACTCCTACTCATCTTGGTTTTTTTGAGACAGGTTCTCACTTTGTCACCCAGGCTGGAGTACGATGGCAATGAGATCAGGGCTCACTGCAACCTCTACCTCCTGGGCTAAGTCATCCTCCCACATCAGCCTCCCAAGGAGCTGCAACTGCAGGTGCACCCCACCAAGCCCGGCTAATTTTTGTGTGTATGTATTTTTTGTAGAAATGGGGTTTCGCCATGTTGCCTAGGCTGATCTTGAACTGCTGGACTCGAGCCATCTGCCCACCTCGGCCTCCCAAAGTGTTGGGATTACGGGCATGAGCCACTGCACCCAGCTCCCATCTTGTTTTTATTCCTGCCAAGGTATCATTCCTTGCTGGACATCAATGATACTAACTGCTAGCCTGAGCTACAGACCCTACCAAAGAGTTTCCAACATATGACTTGCTGACCAGCAGACACAAACTCACCTAAGGAGCTTATAATAATGCAGATTCCTTCAACTAAATGAATCAGAATCCTTTAAGGCAGTCCCCAAAAATTTGCTTTTCACAAGCCTCTCCAGAAAATTCCTTTGAGCACTGGAGACTAAGAGCCAGGGTCATGTGTATACCTTTGGACTTCTATAACCTCCCATTGCTACAGCTAGAATTGCTCTGACCCATGCCCCCTCCCCGCACGCCTAAATGCTTTGATGTATTTTTCTGATATCCCTCTCACTCCTTATCCTTCCTGTTAACATGAGCTGTGGATTCCTTTGCATACACACACTCATACACAAAAATGTTTATATATATACATGTACATATATGTATATACATACTATCTATAGAGTTTGACTTTACAGTCTTCTCTGAAAATCTTCATTTTCATCTAGAAATACAATTTGGCCAACATCCATAAAATCTACATAAACAACTTCCAAGAAACAATGCTATTCAACAGTTGTCTGAGATTTCAGAATGGAAAAATTATTGTTTAAGGAGATTAAGGAAACTGTTCATAAGCAAAGAAGGTCTTTGGAACATCGAAAGTTTAAATTGGGCCTTTAATTTAGTCCAGCCAAATCTGGTTGCCACATCAGATTTAGAGCCTACAGTTTTAAATTGTAGGATCTGAGGAAGACTAGTGTCGGAGTTTAAAGCTTTTTAATTGCAATCCAGTTAGTTGCCCACAAAGAAATAACATTCTGTTTTACCTTCCTGGTTTAAAAGGAGTATGTCCTTAAGCCATTACCACATGAAACACTCATAACAGAATTTCTAAGTGCTTATCCTAGAAAATTGACCATTATAGTTATTATAGATAGTAGTGTGGATACTAGTATAGAGTGTCTTCTCTTCAGTTCTTTGATCAGGAAGGTACTGTTTAGATACAGCTTGTGTTTTAACATCAATCTAGAATGAACTTCTGGCGTAGAGCACTGTTCCCAAGTATGTCTTCTGAATCTGAACCTCTGGTAGGGATCCAGGAATCTGCATTATAGGCAGGATATTTTTGATGCAGGTGGTCCACAGAACACACTAAGAGAAATACTGCCGTCTGCAACCTAGCAGTCTCTGCCCTATCCATTGACTTCTCTGGCAGCTATGGCATAGAAAACTCCCTTGTACATAGTATCCTTTTTTTTTTTTTTTTTTTTTGATACGGTGTCTTGCTCTGTCGCCCAGGCTGGAGTGCAGTGGCGCGATCTTGGCTCACTGCAAGCTCCGCCTCCTGGGTTCAAGCCAGTCTCCTGTCTCAGCCTCCGGAGTAACTGGGACTACAGGTGCCTGCCACCATGCCCAGCTAATTTTTTGTATTTTTAGTAGAGACGGGGTTTCACTGTGTTAGCCAGGATGGTCTCGATCTGCTGACCTCGTGATCCACCTGCCTCGGCCTCCCAAAGTGCTGGGATTACACGCGTGAGCCACTGTGCCCAGCCTGTACACAGGATCTTTTGAGCAACTGAGATTATCATTGTTAGCAGAATCATTTATTTAGACGGTAGTGTGTGGTTGCAAATAGCCTCTTTTACTAAAGCTCTTCTTGCTCGGTTAACAAGTATTGTGATTCAGAGAAAATACACAGGATGGAAAAGGTATTATCTCAAAGGTTTGTGTTTTCTTGCCTTTGTGAAACAGATTTTTATTGTAACATAAAATATAAAGATAACCAAAAAAACAGATGCTTGGCTTAATGATTTATTAAGTCGAACACCTTTATAACCACCAACCAGGTCTGAAAATGGAACTTTGCCTGCACCCCTGAGGACCCTTTTTCATGCCCCATCCTGAGCACAACCCCCTCCCCCTCACACCAAAAATAACTATTAGCCTTTTTTTCCTTTTTTTTTGAGATGGAGTTTCGCTCTGTTGCCCAGGCTGGAGTACAGTCGCGCGATCTCGGCTCACTGCAACCTCTGCCTCCTGGGTTCAAGCAATTCTCCTATCTCAGTCTGGAGTAGCTGGGACTATAGACATGTGCCACCAACGCCCGGCTAATTTTTGTATTTTTAGTAGAGACGGGGTTTCAGTCTTAGTCTGGCTGGTCTTGAACTCCTGACCTCAGGCAATCCGCCCGCCTCGGCCTCCCAAAGCGCTAGGATTACAGGCATGAGCCACTGTGCCCGGCCTTAGCCTGACATTTTTAGTTTTCACTACCTTGTGTTTCTGTAGTGTCATCACCCAAATATGCATCTCTAGGAAATAAGATTTTAGTGTTGCCCTTTTAAGTCTTAAAGATGGGAACAATAGACACTAAGTACTCCAAAAGGTAGGAAAGAGTGAGGGGCGGGGTTGAAAAGCTGCCCATTGGGTACTGCGTTCACTGTTTCTGTGACGGGTGCAACTGAAGCCCAAACCTCAGCATGATGCAATATATCCATGTAACAAACCTGCAGGCGGACCCCCGACTCTAAAATTTAAAAATAGGCCAGGCACGGTGGCTCACGCCTGTAATCCCAGCACTTTGGGAGGCCAAAGCAGGTGGATCACTTGAGGTGAGAAGTTCGAGACCAGCCTAGCCAATATGGTGAAGCCCTTTATCTTCTAAAAATAAAAAAATTAGGCCGGGCATGGTGGCTCACACCTGTAATCCCAGCACTTTGGGAGGCCAAAGCAGGTGGATCACTTGAGGTCAGGAGTTTGAGACCAACCTGGCCAACATGGTGAAACCCCGTCTCTACTAAAAATATAAATATTAGCGGGGCATGGTGGTGCACACGCTTGTAATCCCACCTACTAGGGAGGCTGAGGCAGGAGAATCGCTTGAACCCAGGAGATAGAGATTGCAGTAAGCCAAGATCATGCCACTACACTCCAGCCTGGGCAACGGAGCAAGACTCTCAAAAAAAAATTAATTAATTATAAATAATAAAGTGCAAAAAAAAGTTGATGTCTTTTAAGTCTCTTTCACTCTATGACTCCTCATCAATTTCTTTCATATTTACCTTACAATCTGTCTTGATGAAGGCAGGAGGTTGAATGATGATGATTCCCCCAAAATGTGTGTTCACTAGATCCTGGTAAGAGGTGACAATATACTAGCAGCCCTCGCTCTTGGCACCTCCTTGGCCTCGGCATCCGCTCTGGCGGTGCTTGAGGAGCCCTTCAGCCCGCCAGGGCACTCTGGGAGCCCCTCTCTGGGCTGGCCGAGGCTAGAGTCGGCTCCCTCTGCTTGAGGGGAGGTGTGAAGGGAGTGGCGTGGGCGAGAACCCAGGCTGCGCAAGGCACTCATGGACCAGCGCGAGTTCCCGGTAGGCGTAGGCTCCGTGGGCCGCGCACTTTGGGTGGCCGGCTGGCGCTGCCGCCCCGGACAGTGAGCGGCCAGCAGCCGCGGAGGGTGCGCCGGGTCCCCTAGCAGTGCCGGCCCGCCAGCACTGCGCTTGAATTCTCGCCGGGCCTCAACTGCCTCCCCGCAGGGTAGAGCTTGGGACCGGCAGTCCGCCAAGCCCGAGCCTCCCCCACTGCTGTGGGCTCCTGCGCGGCCTGAGCCTCCTCGATGAGCGCCGGCCCCTGCTCTGTGGCACCGGGCCCCATCAACCGCCCAAGGGCTGAGGAGTGCGGGCACACAGCGCTGGACTGACGGGCAGCTCCGCCTTCAGCACCGGTGCGGGATCTACTAGTTGAAGACAGCTAGACTCCTGATTCTAGTAGGGTCTTGGAGAACCTTTATGTCTAGCTAAGGAATTGTAAATATACCAATCAGCACTCTGTGTCTAGCTCAAGGTTTGTAAACGCACCAATGAGTACTCTGTATCTAGCTAAACCTAGTGGGGACTTGGAGAACTTTTCTGTCTAGCACTCTGTCTACCTAAAAGATTGTAAATGCAACAATCAGCACTCCGTCTAGCTCAGGGTTTGTAAATACACCAATCAGTACTCTGTATCTAGCTAACCTAGTGGGGACTTGGAGAATATTTCTGTCTAGCACTCTGTGTCTAGTTAAAGGATTGTAAACACACCAATCAGCACTCTGTCAAAACGGACCAATCAGTGCTCTGTAAAATGGACCAATCAGTTCTCTGTAAAATGGACCAATCGCTGTAAAATGGACCAATCAGCAGAATGTGGGTGGGGCCAGATAAGGGAATAAAAGCAGGCTGCCGGAGACAGCCAGCCAGCCAGCTGCAACACAGTCTGGTGTTTTTCCACAGTGGGGAAGTTGCATTCTTTTGCTTTTTCAGTAAGCCTTGCTGTGGCTTGGTCTTTGGGTTAATACTGTGTTTATGAGTTGTAGCACTGGCTGTGAAGGTTTAGCAGTTTCTAGTCCTGAAGTGAGTGAGACTGTGAATCCACCAGAAAGAAGGAACTGTTGACACATCTGAAAGCATCAAATTCCAGACTGCCATCTTTAAGAGGTGAGACAGTCACTGTGAGGGTCTGCCACTTCATTTTTGAAGTCAGCGAGATCAGCTGACCCAATTCTGGATAAGCTGGGAATTTGACCTTATGTTAAAAAGTAGTTTTGCAAGCACGGCTGCATAAAGTGGTCTTTGCGGGATAATTAAGGTAAATATTATCCCAAGATGTGATCATCCTAAATTAGGGTGGGCCTTAAATCCAATGGCATGTGTCTTTAAAAGAGTAGAAAGGCAGGTTGGGCACAGCGGCTCTTGCCTATAATCCCAGCACTTTGGGAGGCTGAGGTGGGTGGATTACCTGAGGTAAGTTCAAGACCTGCCTGACCAACAGAGTGAAACCCTGTCTCTACTAAAAACACACCCACAAAAAAATACAGCCAGGCACGGTGGCAGGAGCCTATAAACCCAGCTACTGGGGAAGCTGAGGTAGGAGAATCACCTGAACCCAGGAGACAGAGGTTGCAGTGAGCTGAGATCACACCACTGCATTCCAGCCTGGGCGACAGTGAGACTGTCTCATAAGGAGTAGAAAGGCAGAGGTTGAAGTGATACGTCCACAAACTGAAGAACACCAAAGACTTGGTAGTCACCAGCAAACAGAAGAGGGACATGGAACAGATTCTCCCTCAGACCCTCACTCCGTTGAAATGAACCAACCTTGCAGACATCTGAATTTGGGACTTGTCCTCCATCACTGTGAAATAATATGTTTCTGTTGTGTGTAGTAGTTTGTCACGGCAGTCCCAAGAAACTCATTCAAAGAACCTGGGCTGTTTAACCTCATTGTCTGCCTTTGGAAGATTGCAGACTCAGGATGCAATTCACCTTATTCCTCTGCATTTCTTGCAGAACTTTCAGGTTTGAACCCTTTGGCGAATCCAAGGCAAGTCCGGTCTGCTCGTCCTTTGTTCTGGGACCTTAGCAGTCATCATTATGCTCCTTTTCTTTTATTCTTATAATAATTTTGTATTTTGCTGGGCATGGTGGTTCACACCTATAATCCCGACACTTTGAGAGGCTGAGGCAGGAAGATTGCCTGAGATGAGTTGTAGACCAGCCTGGGCAAACATAGTGAGGCTCTGTCTCTACAAAAAATAAACAAAATACGCCTGTAATCCCGGCCTTTTGGGAGGCCAAGGTGGGTGGATCTCGAGGTCCGGAAATTGAGACCATCCTGATCAACATGGTGAAACCCCCATCTCTACTAAAAATACAAAAAACTGCACGTGGTGGCGCATGCCTGTAATCCCACCTACTCGGGAGGCTGAGGCAGGAGGATCACTTGAACCCAGGAGGCGGAAGTTGCAGTGAGCTGAAATCACGTCACTGCACTCCAGCCTGGCAACAGAGCAAGACTCCATCTCAAACAATAAATAAACAAAACTAGCTGGGCACGGTGGCCTGTGACTGTGGTTCAAGCTACTGGGGAGGCTGAGGTGGGAGGACTACTTGAGCCCGGGAGGCAGAGGTTGGTGTGATCTGAAATCGTACCATGGCACTTCAGCCTGGGCAACAGAGCAAGATCCTGTCTCAGAATAATACTAACAATAACTTTGTATTTAATTTGTCTTAAATAGCAGTTACTCATTTTTATGTGAAGGTAGTTTTCTTGGACTTTTAGAGTGAGAAGTGTTCCGAAAAGCTTGACTCCACAGAGCTCCATCCTCTCCTGCTTCCATGAATAGAGAGTCTTATTTCTGAGATTCCCCCACCTCCTACTTCGTTCACTCTAGTCTACACCTTCCCTTTTTTCTCTTAGCGCTAATCAATTTTGTGATCAATTGTCCTGATCAATTTTTTTTTTTTTTTTTTTTGAGACGCAATAGCCCAGGCTGGAGTGCCACGGTGTGATCTCGGCTCACTGCAAACTCCACCTCCCAGGTTCAAGCAATCCTCCTGCCTCAGCCCCCCAAGTAGCTGGTATTACTGGTGTCTGCCACCACGCACAGCTAATTTTTGTATTTTTAGTGGAGACAGGGTTTCACCATGTTGGCTAGGCTTGTCTTGAACTCCTGACCTGAAGTGATCTGCCCGCCTCAGCCTCCCAAAGTGCTGGGATTACAGGTGTGAGCCACTGTGCCCGGCAATGTCCTGATTAATTTTGATTTCACTCCCAACAGTTTCTCCTCAGTGTGAGACCTCATCTTAAGTCTCACACTGAGGTCGGTTTTGAGAGAGAGTGCCCCGGTTACCTCATACCTTCCTACCACAGCCCCCTGCTCTGACCTACCCCCGGAGGACAGGACGCTTCTCAGTTTTAGAGGCTGTCCCTATGTCAGCTCACTGGCATCCCAGTGAAGCTCTATTGGCTGTTTGGGGGTTCTCCTATTCTCAGGTCCCACCAACATTACATGGTTTCCCTTCTCCCTCATTGCTGATGTCACACAGCTGTTATGGCACTTGGTTCCCCCAAGTTCGTCCCCACTCACTGTACTTTTGGCATTAATGTGGTTACTCTGTCACCGAGTTTTGCTGTAAACATTGCCCGTGGGTATTTGGTTTTGCCATCTAGATGTCCTTTCTGTTTTCATGTGGGGGTAAGGAGAGATGGAAGAACGATGCTGTCTCAGCACCATCTTCAGATTTACCTTCCTTTTCCTTTTATTTTATTATTATTATTTTTTTTTAAGATCGAGTCTCATTCTGTTGCCCAGAGCTGGAGTGCAGGGGTGTGATCTCTGCTCACTGCAACTTCCACCTCCTGGTTTCAAGAGATTCTCTTGCCTCAGCCTTCCAAGTAGCTGGGATTACAGGCACCTGCCACCACACCTGGCTAATTTTTGTATTTGTAGTAGAGATGGGGGTTTCACCATGTTGGTCAGGCTGGTCTTGAACTCCCGATCTCAGGTGATCTGCCCGCCTCGGCCTCCCAGAATGCTGGGATTACAGGTGTGAGCCACCATGCCCGGCCAATTATTATTTATTTATTTATTTTTGAGACAGAGTCTTGCTCTGTTGCCACGCTGGAGTGCAGTGGCATGATCTTGGCTCACTGCAACCTCCATCTCGCGGGTTCAAGAGATTTTCCTGCCTCAGCCTTCCCGAGTAGCTGGGACTATAGGCGTACGCTACCACACCCAGCTAATGTTATTGGTATTTTTAGCAGAGACAGGGTTTTACTATGTTGGCCAAGATGGTCTCAATCTCTTGACCTCATGATCTGCCCACCTCAGCCTCCCAAAGTGCTGGGATTACAGGTGTGAACCACTGCACCTGGCCTATTATTTTTTAATAGGACATACTCTGGTTATGTTACTTAAGTTGGTCTCGAACTTCTGGCCTCAAGGGCTCCTCCTACCTTGGCCTCCCAAAGTGCTGGGATAATAGGCATGAGCCATCGTGCCCAGTCCCCTTTTCTGTTAAACATGTGTTTTGAATCCGTACTGTAGGATTGCTGTGGAAACGATGTCATGTAGACAGACATTTCCCTAAGCATTAAGAGAAAGGAGAGTTATGAGAGGTTTTTTTTTTTCTCAGAACTTGCAAGAGTTGAAGAAGAGAATGGGAGTCGAGGTACTTGATTCACTTAGGCAATGATTAGGAGGAGATTTAGAACAGGGAGAAGCAGAGGAACACACTACCTTGTCGTATTTGGTAGGCTGATTGTACCTCTTTCTTGTGGGTTTTAAATAGGGAACATTGTTGGCAGCATATCACAAACGGGCCTGTGGGTAGAAAATTCCTTTTTTCTTTTTACCTTGGTTTCCTTGACAGCACTCCCTCTTCATTCCCGTTCTACTGCTCTGACTTACTGGATCTCACTGATGGCTTCGTTTTCTTCTATTATTCCCTTAATATCTTCTTCCTTCTCTTCTTCCTGTTTTATACATTCTCCTTGGACCATATTTTTTTATTGTGGTAAAAATATACATTATGTAATATTTATCATTTAACCATTTGTAAGTGTACAATCAAATACATTCACAGTGTTGTGTAGTCAACACCATTATCTATATCCGAAACTTTTTCATCATCTCCAACAGAAATTTTGTTCCCATTAAATAGCAGTTCTTCATTCCCTTCTCTCTACTAGTCCTTTGTAACCAGGCTTCTACATTGTTTCTGTGAATTTGACTCTTCTAAGTACCTCGTGTCAGTGGAATCACACAATATTTGTCCTTTCGTGTCTGGCTTATATCAGTTAACCTAATGTTGTCAAGGTTCATCCATGTTGTAACATACAAGCACATCTCTTTGTCTTGTGCTTTGCTTTATTGCACTTTGCAGATGTTGCGTTTTTTACAAATTGGGGTTTGTGGCAACCCTATGTGGAGCAAGCCTATCGGTGCCATTTTCCCAACAGCGTGTGGTCACTTCATGTCTCTGTGTCAAAACTTGGAAATTCTCACAGTATTTCAAATGTTTTTGTTATTATTATATCTGTTATGGTGATTTGTAATCAGTAGTCTTTGATGTTACTATTGCAATTGTTTTGGGGTACCACTAAACACACCCATAGAATCCTGCAAAAGTAATCAATCAATGTTGTGTGTGTCAAAAACAACTGACCTTTCCCCTATTTGTCTTTCTCTCTGCAGGCCTCCCGACTCCCTGAGACACAAAAATATTGAAATTAGGCCAATTAATAACCCTATAATGGCCTTTAAGTGTTCAAGTGAAAGGAAGAGTTGTACATCTTTCACTTTAAATCAAAAGCTAGAAATGATTAAGCCTAATGAGGAAGGTATGTGGAAAGCCAAAACAGATCGAAAGCTAGGCCTCTCACGCCAAAGAGTTAATCAGGTTTTGAAGACAAAGGAAAAGTTCTTGAAGGAATTTAAAAGTGCTACTACAGTGAACAGATGGATGATAAGAAAGTGAAACAGCTTTATTGTTAATATGGAGAAAGTTTGGATGGAAGATCAAACCAGCCACAGCATTCCCTTAAGCCAAAGCCTAATCCAGAGCAAGGCCCTAATCTCTCAATTCTATAAAGGCCAAGAGGTGCAAGGAAGCTGCAGAAGAAAAGTACTACTAGCACATGTAGTTTCATGAGGTTTAAGGGAAAAGAGCAATCTCTATAACATAAATGTGCGAGGTGAGGCAGCAAGTGCTGATCTAGAAGCTACAGCAGGTTATTCAGAAGAACTAGCTGAGATCATTGATGTACGTAGCTACTACACTTAATAACAGATTGATGAAACAGCCTTCTGTTGGAAGGAGATGCTAAACAGGACTTTCATAGCTAGAGAGGAGAAGTCAACACCTGGCTTCAAAGCATCAAAAGACAAGCTGACTCTTTTGTTAGGGGTTAATGCAACTGGTGACACTAAGTGAAACCAATGCTCATTTAACCATTCCAAAATCCTAGAGCCCTTGAGAATTATGCTAAATCTACCCTGTGATCTGTTCGTGGAACAACAAAGCCTGAATGACAGCACATCTGTTTACAGCATGGTTTACTGAATCTTTTAAGCCCACTGTTGAGAAATTCTTTTCAGAAACATATTTTTTTTTCCCAAAATATTACTACTTATTGACAGTGCACCTGGTCATGCAAGAACTCTGATGAAAATGTACAAGGAGATTAATATGCTATTTTTCATGCCTGCTGAAATGACATCCATGCTGCAGCCCATGGATGGAAGAGTAATTTTGAGTTTCCAGTCTTACTATTTAAGAAATATACTTTGTAAGACTATAGCTGTCATAAATAATGATTCCTCTGATGGATCTGGGTTAAGCAAATTGAAAATATTCTGGAAAAAATTCACCATTCTAGATGTCACTGTGAACATTCATGATGCATGGAAGGAAGTCAAAATATCAATATTAACAGAAGTTTGGGGCTGGGCGCGGTGGCTCACATCTGTAATCCCAGTACTTTGGGAGGCCGAGGCAGGCGGATCGTGAGGTCAGGAGATCGAGACCATCCTGGCTGACACAGTGAAACACTGTCTCTACTAAAAATACAAAAACATTGGCCGAGCGTGGTGGCGGGTGCCTGTAGTCCCAGCTACATGGGGGGCTGAGGCAGGAGAATGGCGTGAACCCAGGAGGCGGAGCTTGCAGTGAGCCGAGATCCCGCCACTGCACTCCAGCCTGGGAGACAGAGCGAGACTTCGTCTCAAGAAAACAGACAGACAAAACCTCAACAAAACCAGAAATTTGGAGTAAGTTGATTCCAACCTTCATGGATGACTTTGAGAGGTTCCAGACTTTAGTGGGCATAAGTCACTGCAGATGTGGTGAAAATAGCAAGAGAACTAGAACTAGAATTAGAAGTGGAGGGCTGGGTGTGGTTGCTTGCACCAGTAATCCCAACACTTTGGGAGGCTGAGGAGGAAGAGTCTCTTGAGACTAAGAGATTGAGACCAGCCCAGGCAACACAGTGAGACTGCCATCTCTACCAAAAAAAAAAAAAAAAGTGAGCTAGGCATAGTGGCATGTACCTCTAGTCCGAGCTACTCAGGAGGCTGAGGTAGAAAGATCATTAGAGCCCAAGAGATGGAAGCTGCAGTGAACTATGACCACCACACTAGTGTACTCTAGGCTGAAAGATAGAGTGAGACACTGTCTCTTAAAAAACAAAAAATTGAAGCAAAGCCTAAAGATATGATTGAATGGCTGCAATCTCACGGTCAAACTTGAGTGAATGAAGAGTTCCTTTTTATGGATGAGCAAAGGAAGTGGTTTCTTGAGATAGAATGTACTCCTGGTAAAGATGCTGTGAACCAAGCTTGTCCAACCCACAGCCCATGGCCCAGGGGCCGCATGTGGCCCAAGACGTCTTTGAATGCGGCCCAACTCAAATTTGTAAACTTTCTGAAAACGTGAGATATTTTTGCAATTTTTAAAAAAGCTCATCAGCTATCATTAGTGTTAATGTATTTTATGTGTAATCCAAGACAATTCTTCCAGTGTGGCTAAGGGAAGCCAAAGGTTGGAGACCACACTTTAAACATTGTTGAAATGGCAACAAAGAATTTAGAATGTTGCATAAACTTAGCTGATAAAGCAGTGGCAGGATTTCAGAGGTTTGACTTCAAATTTTGAAAGACGTTCTAGTGTGAGTAAAGTGCTATCAAACAGCATTGTATGATACAGAGAAATCCTGAATGGAAGGAAGAGTCAATTGATGCAGCAAATTTCATTGTTGTCTTATTTTTGAAAAAGGTCACAGCCACCCAAGCTTCAGTGACCACCACCCCCTTATCAGTCAGCAGTCTTCAACATCGAGGCAAGACCCTCCACCAGCAAAAAGATTACGACTTACTGAAGGCTCAGATGATCGTTACCATTTTTTAGTAATGAAGTGTTTTTTTAAGTAAGGTATGTACATTGTTTTTTAGGCATAATACTGTTGCACAGTTAATAAATTACAGTGTAGTGTAAACATAACTCATGCACTGAGAAACCAAAAAATGTGTGTGACTCACTTTATCATGATATTAACTTTATTAATGTGATCTTGCATTATCTCTGATGTATGCCTGTATGTCGAAATTCCATTCCTTTTGATGGCTGAATAATATTTCACTATGTATATATACACACACACCACATTGTGTTTATCCATTCCTCTCTTTATGTACTCTTGCATGGGTTCCACCTTTTGGCTGTTGTGGACATTATGAACATTGGTGTGTAGGTATCTAAGTCCCTACTTTCAATTTTTTGGGGAATATACCTAGCAGTGCAATCTCCAGCTCATAGCATAGTTGTATGTTTAAATTTTTGAGGAACTTTCTGCATAATCTTGACTTTAGCTACAAATTTAACTACAGTTTACGTAGTGTTGTCAAACAGGACTTTGTACAATGATGTAAATGTTCTGTAATTCTGCAGTGTTGAATATGGTAGCCACTAGCTACATGTGGCTAATGAGTATATGAAATATAGCTAGTGTGACCAATGAACAGAATTTTAAAGTCCTATTTAATTTTAATTAATTTAAGTTCAAATTTAAGTAGCCACACGTAGGCTATTGTATTGAACTGCATACGTCTATAAACTGAGGCTTTTTCTAATTCTGTATCTCCAGTTCGACCATTTTTTCTGAGTTTCAAATACATACTTCCAATATGCTTCCATGAACACTTTCTTAATTCATGTGTCCCTTATTTCTTACATGAACCGTTGCTGCAGACTCCAGATTTATCTCCTAATGTGAAGTTGGCATCAAACTCCAGTCAACTCTACTGCCAAAATGATCTTGTCTACTTTGTCTAAGATACTTTAATTGGATCTGGGCTATCTACATGGGCAATGAGATCTTTCTAAACTTTCTAAAATGTAAATCCAATCAACTTTATCTCTCTGAGGCTCCCCATTACCTGAAGAATTAAAACCCAGTTCCTTATATTAGCCTACAAGTTCTCAGGTTATCTCTCTAGCCTCATTTCACTTCATTTTCCAACAGGCAACATTCACTCCAGCCATACTAATACCAAACTACCTGGAGCTCCTCCAATGCTCTCTCCTACTTCCATGTCTGATGTAGCTGTCACTCTACCTGAAAATGCTTGCCACCCCATGGGTCAAAAGCAAGTTACTACTCATTGTTTAGGATTGCTGAGGGACTGCCTCCGCTGTGACACCTCCTCAGGTCATTCCTCCCTACCCCATATTATTTACCTCTTCAGTAAATGTTTATTGAGCATCTACTTTGTGCAAGACCCTGATTTAGAAAGTATGGATATAAGTAAGAAGCAAATAGACTTGAGGGTGCCCTCATCAAACTTGAAGATACTGGCTAGCAAATATGGATTTATGATAATAATATATATTATAACATATAATAAGTACCATGATATGAGGCAGTTCACAGTGGTATCAAGACACGGCAGAAGAATATGTAGCCCAAGCTTAGAGAAAAGTCTAGGAAGGCTTCTTAGAGGAGGTAATGGTAGAAGAAAGAGTAGGAATTATTTGGGCAATATGGGATAAGAACAGGGAACATGGAATGCATGACTTGGTGGAGGAGATGAAAGCCGTTCAGCAGGCCACCCTAAAAAAACCTTGTAAACAATTATCAAGACATTTTGAAAAGTTATTACAAAATTCTACACAGCTAGCTATGTGACATGGTAAGATTTGGTCTAAGAGGCCGGGCACGGTGGCTCACACCTGTAATCCCAGCCCTTTGGGAGGCCAAGGCAGTTGGATCATGAGGCCAGGAGTTTGAGACCAGCCTGGCCAACATGGTGAAACCCCGTCTCTACTAAAAATACAAAAATTAGCCAATCATGGTGTTGGGCACCTGTAATTCCAGCTACTTGGGAAGCTGAGGCAGGAGAATTGCTTGAACCTGGGAGGCAGAGACTGTGCCATTGCACTCCAGCCTTGGTTACAAGAGCAAGACTCCATCTCAAAAAAAAATAATAAAGAAAAAAGATTTTGTCTAAGAAGGATTCCTTCAGCGACAGTAGGGAGAATGTGTTGGAGGGGTCAGGACTTTGGCAATAATCTAGGTCAAGGATGGGCAAACTGTGGTCCCTGGGCCAAATCTGGCCCACTGTTTGTTTTTGCATAGCCAACAATTTAAGAACGGTACTTATACTTTTTGGACTTTTGAGTGGTTGAAAAAAAATTAAAAGAATATGCTATGACAGGTGAAAACTTAAATTCTAATTTTGGTTTCTAGTAATATTAATAAGTTTTACTGGAACACAGTCAGACATACTTGTTTCCCTGTTGTCTGCGGCTGCTTTCAAGCTACATGGATAGAGTTGAATACTTGCGACAGAGACAGTTTGACCCACAAAGCTGAAGCTATCTACTCTCACCCTTTACGGAAAGAGTTTGCCAACTCTTGATGTATCTAGGTGAGACATCACAGTGAATTAGGCCAGGCAACCCAGGTTGGCACGGGTGTGTCCTCTCCTTTCCCATAATGTGTGAATTAAAGTGATCCTCTTTTTTTTTTTTTTTTTTTTATTGTTTTCTATTTTTCTTTCTTCCACTAACTGTGAACATCTTGGGAGTAAATTTTTTTTCCTTTCTTTCCTTCCTTCCTTCCTTTCTTCTGGATTCCTTCCTTCCTTCCTCCTTTACTTCCTTCTTTTTTTTTTTTTTTTTTTTTCTTTTTGAGATGGAGTCTCGCTCTGTTGCCCAGGCTGGAGTGCAGTGGCCGGATCTCAGCTCACTGTAAGCTCCCCCTCCTGGGTTTACGCCATTCTCCTGCCTCAGCCTCCCGAGTAGCTGGGACTACAGGCACCCACCACCACACCCGGCTAGTTTTTTTTTTTTGTATTTTTTTAGTAGAGACGGGGTTTCACCATGTTAGCCAGAATGGTCTTGATCTCCTGACCTCGTGATCCGCCCGTCTCGGCCTCCCAAAGTGCTGGGATCACAGGCTTGAGCCTTTCCTTCCTTCTTTTCTTTATTTTTTTAGATGGAGTCTCTGTTGCCCAGGCTAGACTGAAGTGGCACGATTCTTGGCTCACTGCTACCTCCGCCTCCCAGGTTCAAGCGATTCTCATGCCTTAGCCTCTCAAGTATCTAGGATTACAGGCGAGCGCCACCATGCCTGTGTAATTTTTGTATTTTTAGTAGAGATGGGGTTTTACCATGTTGCCCAGGCTGGTCTTGAACTCCTGGCTTCTAGTGATCTGCCAGCCTTGGCCTCCCAAGGTGCTGGGATTACAGGTGTGAGTCACCACACCCAGCCTAAATTTTTCTTTCTGTAGTCAACTTTGTCTTTTTGTGTTTAGCGCATAGGACAGGCTTAGTAAATGTTTGTTGGATAAATAGATATATGTGGATTTATATGTGTGTGATACTCCTATATGTGTGTGTGTATGTGTGTATAAGCAGCTGCTGCTTTTGTGAGCACATCCTCTGTTCTCCACTGCTAGGAACCATCCATATCCCATGTGATTTAGTTGAAGCTGAGCCCCACTATCCCCTCTCTAAAAGTGGGAATATGAGCTAGGCCTAAGAGACTAGACCTGGCTAATCTCCTCTAGTCCTCTGGCTTTTATCGTTGAAGACTCAAAGGGTCATCTTTCCCCTTATTTTGGTTTCACCTAGAGTTGATCTTGATCTGAGTTTCATCCTGCCCAAAGCTGGTGAGATATGCACCAGGGAAAGTGAAAGGTTTATTCCTCCAAGTATTTACTATTCCTGTGCTCTCATAGCACCTAAATACATACATATATACATACATATGTGCATGCGTAGAGGTAGAATCTAATGTCAAGGGTAGGCATGTAGACTAAACCAAGCCAGTGAAACTCAACCACAGATTTATTTTCTATACTTAATAGAAAAGTGGAACTCTTTCTTTCTGCTGTCTCTGAAGCTGGGAGGATACAAGCCTAAATCATCTAGGGCTACCACTTGGAGGTAGAAAGCCTGAGAATGAAGCCAACACAGGAAAATGTGAGTGAGCGAGGAAAGAGAATCTAAGTGTTAAGATAATTAGAGCCCCCATGTCCTATACTTTTCAGTTATGTGAGTCAATAAGTGCCCCCTTTTTGCTTAAGCTAGTACACATTGGGTTACCGTTATTTCAAACAGAATGGTTTGTATCTAAAAGCTTACGGAGCTCAAGTCTGTTAGATGTTGTCATAGGTTGAGTTCAAGAGGCTGAGGTAAATACTTGGATGCAGGAGGCATTTTGGGGAGATGACATCTGAAAGCAGGGGTGAGGGAATAGTAAGCGTGAAAGAGGAAAAATCTATAAAGAGGGTGTGTTAATAAGTTGATGACTACTAAGGGCAACTGAGGCTCAGTTCTGCTGGAGACACCCTGGGTAGAATGTCTCAGAATTGTCCCTCCAGGGGAAACAAAACCGGGGCATTCATCCGGTGACGCTGACGATCCCTTCTTAGTTGAGAGTTAACACAGGGGTCATTAATTCCTCAAAAACTTGGGGTTGCTGGTGCAACAGCTGAGTAGGCTTCCTCAGCTTTGAAGGAAACTCCAGGCAAAAGCACGAAGAGACATCAGGCTGATGCCTGAGGTGCAAGACCATCAGGGTGCCTGAAACTCTCCACTGCAGCTACTTTGAAATCAAAGAAATGTCATAGGTAAGCATAACACAGGGCACTAGAGGCTGGGCTGCCTGCTATCTAGTCTGTGATCATGGTCAGCAACCTCTTTTTATCCTGGGTGCTCTTAGGAATGGTCTTGGGTGGAGAAGAAGCCCTAAGAAAAACATGACTGGGCACAGTGGCTCACACCTGTAATCCCAACACTTTTGGAGGCCGAGGCAGGAGGATTGCTTGAGCCTAGGAGTTCGAGACCAGTCTGGGCAACATAGTGAGACCTCATCTCTACAAAAAAATATAAAAAATTAGTCAGACGTGGGGGTGCACACCTGTGATCCCAGCTACAAGGCAGTCTGAGGTAGGAGGATAACTTGAACCTGGGAGGTCAAGGCTGTAGTGAGCTGTGATCATGGTAGCCTGGGTAACAGAGCAAGGTCCTGTCTCAAAAAAACACAACAAAAAACAACAGGAAAAGTAGAAGAACAAATAGAAAAGGTGAAGAGCTAGAGAAAGAAAAAGAAAGAGGTAGACTATGGAACTGTGAGAGTGTTGTGGACAAGGGCCTCAAATGCCATGTATTTGCACAAGTAAAATCTAAGATGAGTGGTAGGTACTTTGAAAGGAATAGTAACACTTTTAAGATATTGGATCTGATTTATTAAATCTATTGATACCTTAATTTGTGAGTGCTTTACAGATGACAAAGCCTCATGCTTTATTCATGAAAATATTTTAATTCTAAAAGTAATAGGCTGGGCACAGTGGCTCACGCCTGTAATCTCAGTACTTTAGGAGGCCAAGGCGGGTGGATCACCTGAGGTCAGGAGTTCGAGACCAGCCTGGCCAACATGGTAAAACCCCGTCTCTACTAAAAATACAAAAATTAGCTGGGCATGGTGGTGCACACCTATAATCCCAGCTACTTGGGAGGCTGAGGTGGGAGAATTGCTTGAATCCAGGAGGCGGAGGTTGCAGCGATCCGAGATCATGCTATTGCACTCCAGCCTGGGTGACATGAGTGAAACTATGTCTCAAAAAAATAAAAAAGTAATATATCAGTATATTATTGTTTGTAAGACATTCAAAGTTTTCAAAAAAACAATGAGGCTAGGTGTTTTTACCCTCCATAACATGTAAGTGTTTCTATTTCTGTAAAGCATAGTTATCTTAACCCTAAAACAGAGGGTTACACATATGAAATGTCTAGCCCAAAGTCACCTAGCTGCTATAGATGATAGAGCTGAGTTTTCTCTTTCTTTCTCTCCCCTCCCTCCCTCCCCCCTTCCTTCCTTCCTTCCTTCCTTCCTTCCTTCCTTCCTTCCTTCCTTCCTTCCTTCCTTCTTTCCTTTCTTTCTCTCTTCTTTGTTTTTTGAGATGGAGTCTCGCTCTTTTGCCCAGGCTGGAGTGCAGTGGTGTGATCTCGGCTCACTGCAACCTCCACCTCCCAGGTTAATGCAATTCTCCTGTTTCAGCCTCCCGAGAAGCTGGGATTAGAGGCACACACCACCAAACCCGGCTAATTTTTTGTATTTTTAGTAGAGACAAGATTTCACTATTTTGGCCAGACTGGTCTTGAACTCCTGAGCTCATGATCCACCCGCCTCAGCCTCCCAAAGTGCTGGGACTACAGGCAAGAGCCACCGCACCCGGCCGAGTTTTCAACTCATACTCTTGATTCAATGCTCCTTCCACAGCTTATACCACAGAAATGGGTGCCCAGTGGACTATAGATTACACAACTCTGAAAATGGAATGCTGGTTTAGTCTGAGTACCCAGCCTCTCCAGAGAGCAAGATCTAGTTTTCAAGTCATTCTCAAATATGACTACAGTTCCCCGGTGTTGTGGGTTGCATTTTGTCCCCTCCCCACTGAAGATACGTTAGAGTCCTAACTCCTAGCACCTCAGAATGTCACCTTATTTGGAAATAGAGTCATTGCAAATGCAATTAGTTGAGTTAAATGAGGTCATTTTGGAATAAGGTAGACCCCTAATCCAATATGACTAGTATTCTTATAAGAAGACTGCCTCTAATTTAATATGACTGGTGTTTTTATAAGAGGAGAGCCACATGAAAACAGAGGCATGTAAATAAATCACCATTTAATAAGGAAGGCAGACATGTGCATGATGCAGCTGCAAGCCAAGAAATGCCAAAGATTGCCAGAGGCGAGGAAGGATTGCCCTACAGGTTTCAGAGGAAGCATGGTTCTGCCAACACCTTGGTTCAGACTCTAGCCTCCAGAACTGTGCGATGGTAAAACTATTGTTTTAAACCACTCCGTTTGAGGTACTCTGTGATGGCAACCTTAAGATACTAACACGCCAGGTAAATTCCTTTCTAGTAAATCCTACACAACAAAGGTAAATATTTTTGCTAATAACTTATTCATGGAAAATCATATTCTTTTGTTCAGGATAACATTGTCTGTTTATATCTTAAGTTGCTTAAAACAACCCAAAAGACTCCTATAAAAATCCAGGAATATTTTGATTTGTAACTTTCAGTTACTTCCTAATAGTTTAAGAGTTCACAGAGGCTGGGCACAGCGGCTCACACCTGTAATCCCAGCACTTTGGGCGGCTGAGGCGGGCGGATCCCCTGAGATCAGAAGTTCAAGACCAGCCTGGCCAATATGGCGAAACCCTGTCTCTATTAAAAATATGAAAAAATTAGCCGGGCATGGTGGCAGGTGCCTGTAATCCCAGCTACTTGGGAGACTGAGGCATGAGAATTGCTTGAACCTGGGAGGTGGAGGTTGCAGTGAGCTGAGATCACGCCACTGCACTCCAGCCTGGGGGATAGAGTGAGACCCTGTCTCCAGACAAAAAAAAAAAAAAAAGAAAAAGTTCAGAGAAAAATAATGGATTCTTTATTTAATAGGAAATAGTCAATATTTAATCTCTAAGGTTACTTTTCCCAACACTTTATTATAAAATTTTCTTAAATTCTAAGGTCATTTTATTAGAAAAGTATAGAGAAATAGCTATACATTATGGTCATAGGAAGGTCTTTTCAATGAAAACTATGGCAGAAAATTTACAAAGGATAAATACAACCTGAAGTATATATTGTTTTTCCCTTCTTGCTGAAGACGGCTTGCAAAGAAGGTCATTGATTTTTCTCTTCTAAACTGGTCTGGTGTTGAGGATGACCTATTTGTAGAAGTATAAGGTGAAGGTCCTCCTGTTCTAATATATCTCCCACCCTTCCTACCTGGCCTAAAATTCCTTACCGTAGTCATTTATTTGGACTAGAGAGTAAAGGTCAGGACCTTGTCTTTAGAGGTTGGAATAATTCCCAGATGACGTCTGAGAAAGGTAGAAGGTGAGTGTTTAGATTCTCCGGGGCTTTTTTCTTCTTGGCCTCTTAGCATAGAATAATTTACTTAATCTGCTAAAATTTATCAGCAATGTCAAATAATCTGGATAGGAGTGAAACCACCTTCACAAAACTTATAACAGGGAGAGAAATCTAATCAAACTGATTCCATCTTTCTTCTAACCTCAAAAGCTGACTGCCTTTGTTAACTTTAAAACAAACATGGGGGTGCTGGGCACAGTGACTCACGCCTGTAATCCCAGCACTTTGGGAGGCCAAGGCGGGCGGATCATGAGGTCAGGAGATTGAGACTATCCTGGCTGACACGGTGAAACCCTGTCTCTACTAAAAAAAAAAAAAATAGCCGGGCGTGATGGTGGGCGACTGTAGTCCCAGCTACTCAGGAGGCTGAGGATGAATGGCGAGAACCTGGGAGGTGGAGCTTGCAGTGAGCGGAGTTCGTGCCACTGTACTCCAGCCTGGACAACAGAGCAAGACTCCATCTCAAAACAAAACAAAACAAAAAAGATGGGCACACTGTCTTCCCAAAACTAACCCTGTCCTTGCTCAGGGACCAAAACCACCCTTGTAAGACTACTGAAAGGCCACAGGCTAGGATTATGGAAAGGGGCCTGGATTCTGCTAACATAATAACTAGCCATTGTTCTGTAACATACTTTTCTATATTGCTTACTGCTTGAGTCATGTAGCCAGAGGTTGGAAGATTTCTAACTTCCCCAATTGCTTCTATAGATAATTATCACTATTGACAAAATGATATTTTTTAGACTTTTGCATTCTGGTGACTAACTGACTCCACCTGGACCCATGACTCAACTAGTCCTACAACCCCCACCCAGAAACTGACTCAGCACATGAAGAGGGTTTGGACACGTCTATGGATTTCATCCCCAACCAATCAGCAGCACCCATTCCCTATCCTCTTGCCCACCAAATTATCCTTAAAAATCCTAGCCTTTCAGGCTAGGCAGATTTGAGAACTATATCCTGTCCTTCCACTTAGCTGGCCCTGTGATCATTCAATTATTTGCTGCAAAACCTGCTGTTTTGAGTGCATTGGTTTTCCTGGGTAGTAAGCAAGAAGACCCAGTTGAGCTGTTAGAGGAAAGGCTTAGTTTCATGGTAGAGAAAGAACTTGGAGGGTTGTTGGAGAGACTGGTAGACCTCTTACTTGGACAGTGGTCCTTCTCTATCTGGGAAGGTCATCCCCTTTCTCTGACCAGCCAACTTCAATAGGAACATTTTGGAGCATGGAGGAAGGAAGGGCCACCGACCTAACACTATTTTCTCTACCCACGAAGCAGCTGGATCCATCCTGTTAATGAATGCTGTGAGGGGTGAGTAGCAAGTTGCATGCTAGCATCCTAGTAAGGAGTCAGGGCACACAGAGTTCTAGGAGCGGGAAGATGGGAGTGGATGCTTAGGAAGTGATGAGGATGTGAAGGCACAGCTCAGAGGAGAGCAGGAGGAACAAAGAGAAAAAGACGCTCAGAGTGCCATCTTTCCTATTAGTTAATTTTATCTAGAGTTGATCTTATTTTGTCCTACCCAAAGCTGGTGAGATAGCCACGAGGAACAGTGAAAATCTTATCTATCCTTCTAGCTAGCTATCCACTAGTCTTTTTTTTTTCTTTTTTGAGACAAGAATCTCTCTCTGTCGCCCAGGCTGGAGTGCAGTGGCATGATCTCGGCTCACAGCAACCTATACCTCCCAGGTTCAAGCAATTCTTCCTGCCTCAGCCTCCCGAGTACCTGGGATTACAGGTGTCCACCACCATGCCTGTATTTTTTTGTATTTTTTAGTAGAGATGGGGTTTCGCCATGTTGGCTAGGCTGGTCTTGAACTCCTGACTTCAGGTGATCCTTCTGCCTCAGCCTTCCAAAGTGCTGGGATTACAGGCGTGAGCTGTTGCACCCAGCCCATTAGTCTTATTCTTGCATGGCACCAGAAAAAAAAAAAGAACCGAATGTGAAAGCTGTTCCCTGTGAGGCAGTCATTATTTTGACTTTGGACTACAAGAAGAGATAATTTGCCCGTCACCTTTGAAAACCTTCCTTCTCCTCAGATTCCTGAAGGGATTTCTTCCTCACCAGAGGTTTGATAGGTTTGATACACTTCTTGAGAATGAGGATATTGTTTTCTATTTTCAGGAATGTCTTCATAAATATTTGTCAATTGATTGATTATGTCTGTGTTACTCATCAAATCATATCTGTTCAAGGTATGTAAGTGTAAACATCCTGCTCGGATACACATTTCCTACATGTCATATTGAATATAAAACAGAAGAAATCAAAGCAAGGGAACAAGCACATGTTTCGCAGACACGCTTGTTTTACTGCACTGTGTGGTTCAGAACCAATGGCAGAAATATGCAAGGGCTAATACACTTCAGATGAACAAGTGTTAAAATCTGTGTTTGCAAATAAATAGGAATGGATTTCTGTAGGATGAAAGGGTAGCAGCAAGGGGATGGGAGTAAGAAAGAATGCGTGGAATTACTGGGAGAACATCTGGTTTAATTAAAGAATAAAACCTAAAAAAAAAAAAAAAAAAAAAGCTGGAGGCCTGGATGTTCCATTTCTGTTGATGACAGCTTTGTAAGAGCTGAGTCTTTTTCTGTCCTTTTCACTGCTGAGGCCTAGTGCCAAAGTGGGCACACAATAAATGGTTGTTGAATTAATAAATGAATAAAAGATACTCCAAAAATAATGTACGGTTTATGAGGAAACCCATTAGATCTATGGTTTTTCAAAATCAAAGGGTTTTCGTTTTTTTTTTTTTTTTTTTTTTTTAGATAGGGAATCCCTGATTAAATAGAATCTTGCTAAACATAAATAAGGGCAGAGCTACACAGATGCAAGCCCAAATGGGAAGTCCAGTGGCTTCATCCAATCAGTGCTCCCAGCCATGTCCTCCCCATTCCAGAAACTCCAATTCACTGGATCTGGGGAGAGGCACCCAGGGGTTTATGTCATTAGGAAGCTTCATAGGTGATTCAGATACAGAGACAGGCTTGGAAACCACAGCTCGGGAGTTCCACTGAGCACAAGACTGGATGCTCCAGGAGGGCAGAGAGTGTTCACATGTATCCCTCGCAACTGGAGGGCAACCTTCACCTTAGACCCCAGCACTATTTTCTCTGTCTTTGGTACCACAGTTGCATGTTTGTGGTCCACTAAGCTTCCCTCAGAGCTGATTTTGGATTATAAAGATTGTTAGTTATAATAGGTTCTTGTGAATGTCTGTTGACTTAATATAGCTTTCTCAGAAAATGTGGGGATAGGGCTGAAAGAGATATTTTCCCCTCCTTCTCTTTGTCTGAGACAGAGATTTTTCCCTTTGAATTGTCTCTCTCAGATTCATTTTTCTTCACAGTATCCCTGGGAGCGGAGGAAGACAGGCATTTCCATTATTTTATTTTATTTTATTTTATTTTATTTTATTTTATTATTTTCTTTGAGACGGAGTCACACTTTGTCGCCCAGGCTGGAGTGCTGTGGCTCATCTTGCCTCATTGCAAGCTCCGCCTCCTGGGTTCAAGCGATTCTTCTACCTCAGCCTGCCAAATAGCTGGGATTACAGGCTATTTGGTGTGCCACCATGCCTGGGTAATTTTTGTATTTTTAGTAGACGGGGCTTCGCCATGTTGGCCAGCCTGGTCTCGAACTCCTGACCTCAGGTGATCCGCCTGCCTCGACCTCCCAAAGTGCTGGGATTACAGGTGTGAGCTGCTGCACCCAGTCCTCCATTCTTATTTTATAGATGGGGAAGCCGAGAACTAGGGATATTTATTCATTTGCTTCCTGTCCAAAAGACAATTTGAAGCAGAGCTGGGACTGGCTTCCATAGACATATTTACAATGTTTGGTTCTCCTTAAGCAACAAAAGTAAAGCTCTGCTCTCAGAAGAGTGCATTAGAACGAGCCCTTATATAAATGCCTTCTATTGAGTGGAAAACTGGTAATGTATGATTACAATACCATCTCACGATTTTGTTGAGCAACAAATGCAATCTTATGTTTTATCTGAAAGATTATAAACTTCACAATAAGTTAATGTTATTTTATACACTTTGGGCCCCTCAGCCCCTCTCAAAGTGCTGCTTAGAATCTTCTTCATCAGCGGTATTTATATACTGCATTTCCCATTTATTTTCAGCAAGCTGGTTCTCTTGAAAAGATTCTAATAAGCTTCCCTTGTAACTGAATTCCTCTATTTCCTTCCCAGTACCCATTAAAGAACGTATCTCCTCTGAAAGGCACAACATTTAATGTATTAGCTTACACTCTACTTCTCAGACTTTTCTAGATAACCTTGCAAGGGCATCAGCTCTATTGCATTCTTTACTGAATACCACGGGAACGTGCATGTTATGACCCAAACCATGAGAGGATTTCCTCTGGAACTTATTCCAGATTTGGGTCTGTAGATCATAAGAATGAGTTTATTTATGGACAATGATTATGTGAAATTTTCTGTAGAAATACAGAAAATTCTAATCATTGCCTCACTGTCGAGCATCTCTCCTCAATCTGAGCATAATTTCTTTCAGTTTTGATCAGGATGTGTGATGCATAACTAATGGGCTTCCCACTGCCATCTGGCAGGCTGTGTGAGTTCACAGCTCACATTACAGCAGAAGCAGGACCACAAGCCAAATTTAAAGTAAAAGTGGGCTGCAGGACAGTTGTACCTGTAAAAATGAATTATCCTTTTGCTACCTACATTCTTTTTGGTAGGATCACCATCTTTGACAGCTTGGAACTGTCTGCAGCCTTTCAGATACAGCCCTTTACCTGCACTGACAAACGTAAATCTTAGTTTCCAAATTGTTTCCTTACCAAAGAAAAGTTTACCCATTTGGCATATTTCAAAGCTTTCTTTAGCTTGAATCATTCTTTCATCACTAATTGTTATACCACAATTTAATTATATTAGGGATGATAAATTCTGAGGACTTTCCTACTTTTGAGAAGATGCTTGTGTAAACTAACCAATATTCAAACTTGTGTTTATGCTGGATAATTATAGGAAAACGTCTTAATTGGCTTGCTTAAAACTATCGTACTGTCATTATTTCTTCACCTCATGATGGGCCACTAGAGTGCTTCTGAGTTAATACTGGAGCAAATGAGGACACTGACAGTCACAATTACATTCAGGATAATTTATGCTCTTTATAATTCTTCCATGAAATAATTTTTCCCTTAAGAAGTACTTACTGCCGTGTCTTTTTCACATTATCGTATTCCCAGGTTGGATCTTTTCTCTACATCATATTCACATATGTAAGTCCGTAATATATTAGCTATTCTTGTGATTGTACAACACAGCAAGCCAACTTGAATTTTCTTAGGCTCAAGGAGGAGTTGAATAACTACACTATTTCATTGATTTTAAAATTTGCATTACACTTCTTTTCAATATCAGAAATAGAATGAGTCTATAGTTTAATTGCAAGTGTATTTTAAAACACATACATAATGTAATAGTGCATCTTTTTTTCTTTTTTCTTTTTTGAGACAGAGTTTCACTCTTGTCGCCCAGGCTGGAGTGCAATGGCGCAATCCAGGCTCACTGCAACCTCTGCCTCCCGGATTCAAGTGATTCTCAAGCCTCAGCCTCCCGAGTAACTGGGATTACAGGTGTATGCCACCACACCCAGGTTATTGTTGTATTTTTAGTAGAGATGGGTTTTCACCATGTTGACCAGGCTAGTCTTGAACTCCTTACCTCAGGTGATCCACCCACCTTGGCCTCCAAAAAGTGCTGGGATTACAGGCCTTTTTTTCCCCTCCAGGTCTTGTTGGGTCACCCAGGCTGAAGTGCAGTGGTGTGACCACAGGTTACTGCAGCCTCAATCTGCCAGGCTCAAGCAATCCTCCCACTTCAGCCTTCCAATTAGCTGGGACTACAGGCATGCACCACTACACCTGGCAATTTTGTTCATTTTTTGTAGTGACAGGGTTTCGCTGTGTTGCCCAAGCTGGATTTGAACCCCTGGCCTCAAGCGATCTTCCCACCTTGGCCTCCCAAAGTGCTGGAATTACAGACAGGAGCGACGATGCCAAGCCAATGGTGCATCTTTTAATGAATAGTTTCTTAGACTCCATCAGGCGGGGTAAGTTGTGAGAAGGCTGAATGCAGCTGTGTCTCAGGGACTACTTGAAGCAGAGCTCAAACACTACTGCAACTCTCTGTCTCTGACCTGGGCTTCCCTCATCTGGGCTGAAAGTTATTTCTCTTGGACTGCAGACTGTCTTCCCCCAAATGGCAAGTAACAGTGCTACCAGTAGCTCTATAGTTTTATATCTTATGGGTCTTTCTACGGAGTCCCAAATTCAAAGTTACCGGTGAAGGCACTCATTGGCTTAGCTTGGGTCAGATGCCCACTCCTAGATCAGTGGGATCACATTTGGCCAGGGACATGCAATCATGCATGAATTATGAAGAGCATAAATGTGTAAGGCACATCCTATAGTAATCATGTAGAGGGAAGTGGCTGGGAATACACTTCTCAGGAGCAGGGAGGTCAATGCTGCATGGACAATTAAGGCATTGATATCCTCCCCTATTATAGCTTTATTCACAAGTGATCAGCTGTCTTGGTTTGGGAACATTAAATCTTTACTGGTTTTCAGTTCTAGATTTTGTTCTCCTTACAGCTGAAACCACTCAATTCTCACTCGTAGCTCAGCCTTGCCCTGCAGTTTAGGACAAATTGCAAGAAGGCTAGCCAATTCAGGACAAAGAAAGATGTTTATGGATTGCGTTTTTTTTTTTTTTTTTTTTTGCATTCACAGAGGACAATATTTTATTGACTTCTTAGTGAGAAAAAGTATATGTTTATTTGTAGCAGAATCTGCCGGTTGTGTAGAACTCACTCCAAACCCTTCTGTGTGTCTCAGAGGCTAAGAAGCTAAAAATGACACTTTTCAGACTCCTTTGCAAGTAGCTTCCACCAGAAACTTGGAAGGTGCAGTGAATAACATAAGTTGCAGCCCATGGGCAGGTAGGATCCTACAGTTAATAATGTAATTTTTCAGGGTAGCCGTGATGGTGGCACAACTGTCTGCTGTCCAGTGGTCTTGGCAATAGCTGAGAGGTTTCCTTGGTTTTAGAGAGGCTCCTGTGTGGTTGGGTATTTCTCCTGTTGACACTGTGCCTGGCTGTGTGGCCACCAAACTTGGTTCTGTTCCTCTTGGAAACTCTATGAGGTTAGATAGCAATGATAAAATCTATTTCTGTTGAAACTAACTAGATTCTGTGATTTTACTGTCGGCAACTCAGATCCCTGAGTAATAGTCTTACACCATCAGCAAAAACATTAGAACCATTTGTTAAGCCACCAAAAGATGAATGATTAGGTCTATTAGAGAAGTGGCCAGTTGGAGGCAACTTTCTAATAATTTTAACCTTTACATCCACATTAGAGCTCATACAGTATGTTCACTCACATTATCTCGAGAGATTGACCAAAAAATGCATAAATCCCTATTGTTAGTGGAGGTTTGGGGTAATAGATACATTCCCTCAGAGAAGCATATGATTAAGGACATGGTCTAGACTCCAAATAACTAATCCATGGATTTGGTGAAGTTGTTTGACTTCTCTAAGCTTCTGTTTCTAAATGATGTAAAATGGAGACCAAAGTACCTATCTTAAAAGCTATTTTAAGGAATAAACAAATTCATGCAAAACATTTGGGAAGGTATCTTGGGTACAATAAACTCTCAGTCCATTAGCTATAATTATCATTTACCTTTGCTAAAAGCATGAATTGCTACATGAACTTTGGAGGAGAATTTGGCAGTATCTATCAAAATGTCTATATACCTTGGCTATACCTGAACTTTGTATCTAATCTACAGAAATGCACTTGCTGTAATGTCCGTTAGTAACGATGTAGTTCAATAGATTGTGTCATACGATAGAATACCATGGAGCCAACAAAAAGAATAATGGAAGTCTGTATTTCTGACATGGAAAGGTCACCCATCTACCATTCATTTCATCAACAAATATTTTTTGAGTAGTTACTTCATCCTCTCTGTTGTAGGTGTTGAAAGTCAGAACTATTACATTATGGAATAGTCTATGTAGTATGATCCAATGGGTGTTAAAAAATTATCTGCACCTGTGTTTAAGTGTAGGGTCAGCTGTGGGTTCTTCTGTCCAGGATGTGGAGAGGTCTCAAGCTGGCTTTCTCCAATCTACCCAATGAGGATGCTAGGGCTTGCTTTCCTACACCACTACCTTTTCATGTATCCTGGCTTCCATTTCCATGTTGGAGGCCTATAAATGACCTAGGCAAAAACAGGTATCATATCTGCTGGATATCTGATGGCTGTCCAGCTAGCTGCTATTTAGAGGAAGTCCTTACCACAGGGCAACCAGAAAAGCTAAAGTGTTTCCTGGGTCTACTTAGTTGAATGGCTGCTGGGCTCTCTGTGGACATTGCCTAGGCTGCTGCTGGCTCTCTAGTGCTCCAGGGTAAGAAAGTGCGGTCTCCTCTCCTGTTGCTCTGCTTGCTTCCAATCCTGCCCTTCATCCTGAGCCATGCAGCCCCCCTTGTCATGGTCTGTTCCATCTATCACTCCACTCCTTATCTAGTCTCTGAGACAAGGATGTTGGGGTCTTCACCCGTTCTACTTCCAAACTACTGTTCGTGCTACAAGCTTTTACCCCAGATATATTAGGACTTTGATGTTGATACATAATATTAAGATTCGGGAAGTGAAAATAATTTTATTTCTTCCAAAACTCAGGTCTTTGGAATTGAAAGCCTTGGCCATGAGTCATCTTGATGCCTGCAGTGACCCCATCTCATGGCCCTGCTTTCACCATGTGTGTATGTGGTGGGGAGTATGATGAAAAGAGTTCAACATAAACAAGAATAATTTTTTAAAAAAACATCAATAACAAAACCAAGAAATATTGAAGACAAAATCATAGTGATTAAGATACCAAAATAGTATTCCACCACACATAGAAGAAAATCTGGGAAACTTGCCTAGCAGTTAGCAGGGTTTACCTCTGAGAAGTGGAGGAAGATTGACAGTGAGGCGAAAGCAGACTTTTTTTTTTTTTTTTTTTTTGACAGTGTTGCCCTGTGTCACCCAGGCTGGAGAGCAGTGGATCCTAGCTCACTGCAGTCTCGAACTCCTGGCCTAGTGCAATCCTCCCACCTCAGCCTCTCAGAGTGTTGAGATTACTGGTGTGAGCCATCACACCTGGCCTACACATTTTATTTTTACTCTGAAAACCTCTTTTGGTTTATTTGAAGTATGTATAGACAGACATGTTTAAAGTTATCTTTTGTAATTAAAATCATTGATTTAAAAAAACAGACTTTAAAAAATAAGCCATAGTGTTTGGATCTTGGGTATGGGATATAGGGATCCTGTGCTTTTCACCCCTTTGATCATCTCCCTGCTCGCTATACTTAGCCCCAATTGTGGAGGCTGAATCAGCTCTGTCTTGGTTGTGAATCCGCCATGTTGGCTTCTGATTAACTCCAGTTCCAGGAAGGCCTCTGAAATTTCCAACTGATCTGTTGTTCCTTGTGTAAGAGCCTGTACTTACCGAAAACCCCACCCTTAGGTCAAACAACCTTGATGTTATCATACTTAAGTTGTCCCATACATCCCTTGGGAACTACCTCTTCCCCATAGTATATAGACCCTGGAACTGAAGATAATGTCATGGGGATCCCCCATCTTGTCTCACCACACCCCAAGACACAGACGTGGCTTCTGTTCATAAATCCCTATTAAATGTTTCACTTTCTAAGAAACTGGATTTATCAGCCACTTTCTTTGGTCTCTCAGCTTCCTCAGACTTTGAGGTGGGTCTATGTAGACCTACCCACTGTGAAACACCAACTTTAAGCTGTTCTTCTTCATCTGGCTGGCTCTTTTGGGATCCCTCTAAGAGCTTGAGAAGTGTTTCTGGACTTCCTCCTTATCCTCTCCTCCAGGCTGGATTGAATGACTCTGTTGGCGCTTTCCACATACCATTTTTCTAGTACTTACCAGATGGCCTTGCAATGATCTGTTTATGTGTTTGTCTTCCCCTCTCTGCTGTGATCTTTTTGGGGATAAAAATTATGTCTCATTCACTACCATGTCTCCAGATCCTAACACAATGCCTGGCGCATGGGAGTGCTTCATCAATGTTTATTTGAATTTGGTTCTTGCATCCAAGTCAGAGAATTGCTGCCTTGCCATACTATAAATAGTGCAAATGCAAACAAATGCTAACATCCACTCAGCTTGCTCTGCTAATCGACAGTTCTTGTTTCTATATCTTCCATATCTAATCTCTCACATCAATTGTTCCAAGTGTTCTTCACATTCCAAAGGCAAAATCCCTTTCTCCTTAATTTACTAGGAAGATTCAGGCCATTCTCTCTTCCTCTAATCCCTCTCCCCAACCACTGTTTTAGAAATAGGGCCTCGCTCTGTCACCCTGGCTGGAGTGAAGTGGCATGATCGTAGTTCACTCTAAAGCCTCAAACTCCCAAGCTCAAGCAATTCTTCCACCTCTTCCCCTCGAGTAGCTGGGACCAGAGGTGTGCACCACCATGCCTGGCTAAATTTTTTTTTTTTTTTTTGAGACAGAGTCTCACTTTGTTGCCCAGTCTGGAGTGCAGCGGCATGATCTCAGCTCACTGCAACCTCTACCTCCTGGGTTCAAGTGATTCTTGTACTTCAGCATCCTGAGTAGCTGGGATTACAGGCTCGCACCACCATGCTTGGCTAATCTTTTGTATTTTTAGTAGGGACAGGGTTTTGCCATGTTGCCTAGGCTGTCCAGGTCTCGAATTCCTGAGCTCAGGTGATCCACCCGCCTCTGCCTCTCAAAGTGCTGGGATTACAGGCGTGAGCCACCATGGCTGGCCGAGGCTAATTTCTTATACTTTTTGTAGAGATGGTGTCTTGCCATGTTCCCTAGGCTGGTCTCAAACTTCTGGGCCCAAGTGATCCTCCCACCTCAGCCTCCGAAAGTACTGGGATTACAGGTGTGAGCCACCACATCGGCTTTCCCCTAATCTTTCCCGATGTCTGCTTTTGGAAGCATGTCCTTCTAGCTTCTCTTGAGTTCATTAATTACTGCTACTTTCTGGTATCTCAGACATGTTTGGGCATGACTTGGCAAACTGTAGCAGGGTGACACATTTATTTATTCAACCTTTATTGAGCACCTACTGAATGCCAAGCACTATGCTGGATGTGAGGCTACCGAGGTAAATAAGGAATCATCTCTGTCCTTGTGTCAGGATTCCTGCAGAAAACAGATGGCACTTCATACTGGCTAACTTGAAGAGAATGTAGACAGAGTTTAGGCAACCACACAGGATAGTGTATCTCCTAAGGCTGGTAATAGTGGGAATCCATGATCATTCCTAGACCTGAAATGGGGGGTGGGGGAGTAGTTCCTGGAACATGGGAGGTGAAGGAGAAGTACCAGCAAGTTGTGTGGCGATGCTTCCTGACGAGGTGTGGTCTTGGTCTTAAATCAAGGGCGTAGTCAGTTGAGCAGGAAGCTAGGAATAATACCCTGACCTCACTCTCCTGGAACCAGTGAGGGAAGAAGCCACTGGTGCTGTTCACAGATCAGCCTCCTGGAGCATAGCAGGAAAGAGATGTGTAGAGAGAGACTCTGGACCCAGCAAATGGAAGGTATCCACCAGGTCCTCAGGGAGCTCAACATCTAATAGAAATAAACATAGGCAGGAGAATGAAATGGTGGGCTGTGCATTCAGATGCCTCTGAGGATGTGGGAAGGATGCGCTCAAGGGAGGCAGGACTAGAGATGGGGAGACCGATAACAGGAGATTACCATGGTGGGGTATGATGAGGCTGGAACTTGGGCCGGAAATGGGGTGATGAACTTGGAAATGTTCAAGAGCCCAAAGCATCAAGTCTTGGGGATTGGATGTGAAAGAGTTATCAAAGAGGTTTCACAGGTTTCCAGCTTGGGTACTTGTTAGATAATGGTGTGTCCAGCTGAGAGTTCCAGACAAGAAGAATGAAAAGTTCCATAGGAAAAAGTTCCATAGGGTATTTAGGGGACTGTGGGATATGTGGGGGACTGTGGAGTATTTAGGGGAAATTGTTTAGTAGGTACTTGAAAAAAGTGAGACTAAACCACACACACACACACACAGAGAGAGAGAGGTCTAGGCAGGAGGAGTAGGTTTGAGAGTCTTCACCATGTGCAGGCAGAAGATGGTTGAAACTATGATACTATGAATATAGGTTGAATCACTCAGGGACTGGGCTGAGAGTGAAAAAGGACTCTTGATTGCACAGTAGCTGGGGAGAGAGTAGGAGGGGGTTGTGTAGGATCCGGAAAGGACTTTTTTTTTTTTTTTTTTTTGAGATGGAATTTTGCTCTTGTCACCCTGGCTGAAGTGCAGTGGTGCCATCTCAGCTCATTGCAACCTCCGCCTCCCAGGTTCAAGCGAGTCTCCTGAGTAGCTGGGATTAAAGGCATGCACCACCACACCCAGCTAATTTTTGTATTAATAGTAGAGATGAGGTTTCACCGTGTTGGCCAGGCTTGTCTGGAACTCCTGACCTCAGGTGATCCATCTGCCTCGGCCTCCCCAAGTGCTGGGATTACAGGCATGAGCCACTGTGCCTGGCTGAAAGGATTTTTTTTTTTTTTTTTTAAGTAGCGAAAAGATTCAAGAAGATGAATATTTGAACTTTTAGCTCACCCCGTCCTCCTTGAAACTTTCTACTCTGTTGGCTTCCATGGTTTTCCCCTGATCCTTCTCCTTTTCCTGTCCCTCGTCCTGGATCCTTCACAGCTCACAGTCCTTTAAACATGTGCACATTCCAAACCCTCCTGTACCCACAATGTCCCTAAATGGTAGGAGTCCTTACTGACTCGTTTTCAATGGAATCTAAACACCCAAGATTGAATCAGGGATGGCCCCCAGAGTCTCCCAATATATGTGATTATTTCCTGGATCGATCTACGTCCCTCAGAAAGGGACTGTGACCTATGCCAATACAGCTCTCAGTCACTGTCCTTTATTTGAGGTAACTACTACTTTCTACCTTCTGTGTCTTCATAATTGACGCCTTTACATGTGCTGACATGTGGATATGCCATAGAGAAAGCAATAATGATAATAATAATAATATTAATAAAAAATAGATCACTGGAGGTAAGGCCACAAACAACTTCTTCTATCTCTCCTATTCTCACAAGTTTCTCACACACTCATACATCAAAAATTTTAGAAAAAGATGAACGAGTGGCTGGGTGCGGTGGCTCATGCCTGTAATCCCAGCACTTTGGGAGGCCAAGGTGGGCAGATCACTTGAGGCCAGGAGTTTAAGACCAGTGTGGTCAACATGGTGAAACCCCATCTCTACTAAAAAATACAAGCAATTAGCCAGGCGTCGTGGCATGCATCTGTAATCCCAGCTATTTGGGAAGCTGAAGCAGGAGAAGAAAAAAAAAAGATTAATGAACAAATAAGACAGAGGATGCTAAACAGAGAGGAGGGGACGACATTTGGACGGAACACTTTTGCTACCCTGCATGATGTAGACGCTTCCTGTTTCCCCCATGCTTCTGAGCTGAGGGTCCTAACAGTGTCCTCCTTTCTTATATTTAACTTGAGTTTGATACAAGTTAGGTACTTTCTTGGAGTAATCAAATTTTATCAGCTCACTTCTCTTCAGCAAACAGGTGGGAATGAGATCATGGAAAGATAAACAACTCTAGAACACCAGATATGAAGTGCAGAAAGAAAAAATTCTAGAGTCATTGATTTGCAGGGGCTTTCCTGCAAGCAACCTTTGGGTTTATCATTGGATTTATTGTTAACTGGTGAACTATTACACCCCCACAGTGGACTCGTGATTACAAGACAGATCCCCACTTGCAGGAATTCATCACAATAAATGGCCTATTCTGCCTTCTGTTAATTTAATCTCCAATCCACAATGCTTCATGTTAGTACTCCTCAAGTAGAAAATGGATGTCATCCATGCTTATGTAATTTCTAGCTGAGCTCTTTATGCTCCAGCCATGCTTATTTGTGAGTCATAATTATGTCTGTGTAAAACACTGCTGCAAGCCCTGTGTGCCTGTGTGGGTGTTTTATGCATGGGTGTAGTCTACAGCCTGGGAAGCTAAACCTGTTGGTGAAGGGATTTTCATTTACCTAAGAGAAAGATCTTAACACTTGATAGAGATCAGATTAATTTCAGCTCGTTATTTACATAGAAAATATGGTTTGTTTGTTAGAGTGTAACTGGATGGAGCCACCGTCCTCCTTTCTACCCAGCAACTCTTGGGGGTTAGGAGTGGGGAGGAGGATCAAAGAACTCATAACTTCTCCCAGGCTGGGCAGTCTGTGGTTAGTTTTCCTGCCTACTTGGTAAATCCATGGGGTCCTCCACCTCTGGAGCAAGATTAAACCTCTCTTTGAGTAAAGGAGATCCAAGGAAGTATAATGGATAGGCGTTTGGACCCAGAGCCTGCTGGGACCAGAGTTGTGTGCTCATGGGCAAGTTTCCTTTTCTGGAAACTTGGAGCAATGGAGCAATAATCGTATCTATCTCAAAGGTTGTTGTGAGGATTAGATGAGTTCATTCATGAAAAGAGCTTACTGCCCTACATGTTGTGGTGCTCAAATAGCCTCTTCTGACGGGTTCATGGAAGGGTCCTAAAATGGGAGCTGACTCGCTCACTCCCTTGAATTACACAAAGGGATAAAAGGAAGCCTCCTGCGGATATTCTCTTGCCCTCCCTCCTCTTCTCTTCAATGTCCCCTCTGTAGTAGGCCTCTCCTGAAAACCCTCATCACCTGGTTGCTCTGCCTTGTCCTTGAGACTCTGGTAAGGGTAATTCCTTCTTTGCGTTTTTTTTTTTTTTTTTTTTTTTTTTTTTTGAGACAGGGTCTTGCTCTGTCACCCAGGCTGGAGTGCAATAGTGTCATCATGGCTCACTGCAGTTTCAACCTTCTGGGCTCAAGTGATCCTCTCACCTCAGCCTGCTGAGTAGCTGGGTCTACTCAGGGGAAAAAATTTAGCTCCCACGCCAGGATAATTTTTTTATTTTTTGTAGAGATGAGGTCTCACTATGTTGCCCAGGCTGGTCTCGAGCTTCTGGGCTCAAGCAATCCTCCTGCCTGGATCTCCCAAAGTGCTAGAATTACAGGTGTGAGCCATTGCACCCAGCCCCACTTCTTTTCCTTGAGTTGAATTTTCAGGCCGGCTGTGGTGTGTGTTTGTCTTTTGTGAGGCTGTGTTTCTTCCACCCCCACTCCACCCCCATGCCCGCAGGCACCACTGCCTCCCTGCCAGGGCTGATTCTTTTCATCTTGCTCAAGTTCGGGCAGCTCTGTCAAACCCCCTGTTTGCTCTGATGGAGTGTGGGTGACTTCGTGACTGCCTTCCCACCTTAGCTGAGACCAGTTTGTTTTCCCCAAAGTGCTATAATTTGTGGCTGGGTGTTTCCTGTTTTTTTGCACCCTCTGGGCATGGCAGGGGGAGCTCAACTGAGACTATGTTTCTATGTTTCTTCATTAGAAAACCTGAGCTCTGGGCTTACTTCTATCTCAGTTCATCCCCCTGGTCTACCCATTTCCACAGGCTTTGGCTCTCTTCTCCAATTAAGAGTGCAGCCCCAGAGTCTTCTCATTCATGTTATTCCAGTTGACAGTTTCACCCAATTTCTCCCCAGCAGCCATTTTCATTCACTGCAGTCAGAAGACAGAAAAGATAAGGATAAAGCATACCGACGGGTTCTTTGCAGATTTAGAATACTGATTAGAATGCTCGGGATTTTACGGCCTGTGAGTAAAAGAGTTGGGATTGGTAGCCCTGCCAAGATGCTCTCCTGCTTAGTTCCAGAATCTTGTTTTCTTTCTGTACCACCTTTTTGGAGGCTTACGGCATTAGCATGTACTCCTTTCCTCATCTGATTGCTGCTGCCGGATTTTTGGAGGAGTTTTTTTTTTTTTTTTTTTTTTTTTTTACTTTTTCTGTTACTTCCTTAGGAATTAGCTATGAAGCAACACCACTCCTCCATATTAATCCAAAGGTTACATTTTTTTTCTTTTAATATGGATGAAACCCCACTCCTTATGAAATAGAAACCCTGACCTTATTAAGCTATAATTCTTTCCTGGGCTGGCTTTTTCTTTACAAGGCTCTGCACATAAACAGCAATACTTCTCCTTGAGCCACCCAATCAAAATGGCAACATATTTTACCTCCAGCCTTCAAATATCTCCTCAATAACCGAAGTAATGGTAGATCAGGGAATCGGATCAATGTGCCACACTAACTAATTTGCTGTAACCAGTCACAGAATCAGGTGTCCCTGGAGAAAAAATGATGTAGTACGATGTTTATCGGTATAGACTTTGGAGCCAGACTGCTTGAGTTCAGTTTCTGTTTTCACCACATACTAGCTAGCTGTGCGAATTTTAACAAATTGCTGTTTCCTGTACCTCTATGTCCTTATATGTAAAATGGGACGATGAGAATTAATTTTCCCCACCTCTTAGGGTCCTTGTGAAACTTAAATGAGTTATTTTGTATAATATGTTTAGAGTAGTGCCTAGCTCATTGTACCTATTTAATACCTAGTAGCTATTATCTTCCTTTCTTCTTCCATTGCTGTTTATTTGTTTAATGTCTCATCTGGCTGTTTCTGGAAAATCCTGGTCTTCACCAACTAGGAGAAGCAAATGTGCTTTTACTTAAGAAGAGCAATATAGAAATACAGCAGCTTTGCTGGGTGTGGTGGTGCACGTAATCCCAACGCTTTGGAAGGATGAGGCTGGAGGATCACTTGAGCCCAGGAGTTCAATGTTGCAATGAGTTAGGATCATGCTACTGCCCTCCAGCCTGGGCAATAGAGTGAGACCCTCTCTCAAAGGAGGAGGAGGAGGAGGAGGAGGAAGAGGAGGAGGAGGAGGAGAAAAGACATATAGCTGCTCTGCTGATAGGAAGTGGAAATCAGGGCAAGAAGCAGAAGAGATGAAATAAGCAGGAATTATTGAAACTGGGTGATAAGTACATGGGTGTTCAATATATTATTCTCTAATTTTTGTGAATATTCATTTTCTATAACAAAAATGTAAAAATAAAAAAAGATAAACTCTAAAATCTGTCAATGCGGATCAAGAGCAGTGAGATGGGAACGCTCATATATACCAAGTGGGAGGCCAAATTGCTATGAGCTGCTTAGACAACAATTTGACAGCATATATCAAGAACCCTAAAAATGTTTGTTCCAGTTGCTACAGTTGTGTGAAAAATTACTCAGAAACTTGACTTTAAACAACCATTTTATTGTGCTCACAGATTCTGCGGATCAGATTTGGATAGCATACAGTGGAGATGACTTTCTCTGCTCTGTAAGGTGTAGCACCTTGGCTGGGGACTTAAAGGCTTGGGGTGACTCAGAAGCTGTGCCTAGAACCCGTTGAAGCTTTGTTCACTCACAAGTTTGGCACCTGGACTGGTGTGATACAAAAACTAGGTATGTGGAATGATTCATGTGGCCTTCGAGTGGCTTGGCTCCTCACAGTGTGGTGGCCTTAGGGTAGCCAGATTATTCACATGGTGGCTCAGGGCTCCAAGCATGAGTGCTCCAGCCATCACGCTCAATGGCAGAGTACTCTTTCGGTTGATATTGTTATAAGTCTACCCAGATTCGAAGGGAGGGAAAATAGACCCTGGTTCTCCACGAGAGGAGTGGCAAAGAATTTTAGGGTCATATTTCAAAACTGCTACAATGTTTGTGTCTTTTGACCCAATGATTTCACTTCTAGGAATTGATCTCAGTGAAATTATTTGAAATGTAGACAAAGTTTTATGCATATATTTCAATATAATCTATAATAATGAAATATTAGAAATAAACTTAATGACTAACAAGAAGAAAATGAATAAATGTCAGCAAATCGCTAAGATGTTGCAAAGCCATTAAAATGGAGTTAGAGTTTTTTAATACATAGGAACATGTTCATGTTTTTCCTTTCCGAGAGTTGCAAACTGTCATCCCTGTTTGCAGGGATGGTCCCACCATCTCTCCCAGTTTTCTCTTCTCATGCCTGGTGTGTATTTACCAGTGGGTTGACGAGGTTGGTTCTAAATAAGCATTTGTGCCTAGTTTCATCAAAGGCCATCACTGGGACCGGGCACGGTGGCTCATGTTCCAGCACTTTGGGAGGCCGAGGTGGGTGTATCACCTGAGGTCAGTAGTTCGAGACCAGCTTGGCCAACATGGTGAAACCCCATCTCTACTAAAAATACAAAAATTAGCTGGATGTGGTGGCAGGCACCTGTAATCTCAGCTACTGGGGTGGCTGAGGCAGGAGAATCAATTGAACCTGGGAAGCAGAGGTTGCAGTGAGCCAAGAGCTCACCATTGCACTCCAGCCTGGGCAACAAGAGTGAAACTCCATCTCCCAAAAAAAAAAAAAAAAAAAAAGAGGTTCATCACTGGAACCTGTTTGCCCAAAATCTATAGCTTCCAACAGGGCTCAACAAGCTGCTATGGCTTTCATCCCAGCCCCGACCTGAGAGATGGCTGTACACCTTGCTTCCAGGGGATACACAACTTGTCCTTGTCTCAGTTGCCCTCTGATGGCCTATTCCATTGTTCTCCTCCCCAAGGCCAAGGTCTCTTAGGATCCATCAATAAATTCAACAGGTCATAATACCTTAGACACGTCATATAGCAGCTACAGATGTAGTTTTCTTATAATCTGTATAGTCTACTTTTTGAAAAAGACCTCAAACATTTTAGCAGTCAATATATTCAGTAGAGAACATCTGAAATAAACTGGTGGCAAAGTGACATATTAGTATCGATTGATATTATTTTCATAATAGTTTCCTGATGTGAATTACTTCCAATAGTGCTTTATGTTAAGATTCAATTATCTGAGATAATTTTTAAAGTATTTAAATAATCAAAATTCATATTTTGTTTTAGATCACCTAGAATGAGTAACACTGGGCTTTTTAGCGTATCACAAAATTGCCCTCTGTGTTACCAGTGCCAGATACTTCTTTACCTTCTGGTTTGTTTGATATTATATGAGCAGAGGATTAAGGGGAAGGACAAAGTATAGTTTTAGATAGAAATGGAAATGGTTTATGATGCAAACTCTAACTAATATGGTTAAATCATTTGATCCTCTTAAAGGATTTTCAAATCAGGAAAGATTTTACTCTCCATTCCAACCCAGTTTCTACTGCCAAATTGTTGAGAAATTCATACAAATAAACAGAATGTCATCTGGGCCATTTGCAAATGTTCTGGTTTCTTTTGGGAATGTGGTAGGGTTGCATGGCAGGAGTTCTGCTTTGGAGTTAGCTTGGCCATGAGACTTCCTTTGGCCGATAAATTGTGAAGGGAAGTAAAAACATATATCACTTCAGAATGAAGCTTTAAGAACTAGGGTGTGCTTTGCTATATTCTGTCTCTCTGTTGGGTGAAATAAATGGAGCCTACATCATCCTGGCTCCCAGTTGGCTAGATGGGCAAAGTCTTCCCAGCCTGCACTGGACATGTAGCAGGACGGAGGAATACACTTCGTAAGATTCTGACATTTCAGTTGTTTGTTACTGGAGGCTAACCTAGCCCATCATCACTGGCAAAGTAAGTAGCCAGTTAGATGATGCATAGGTATGTATGTAGGTAGACAGAAATACAGACAGAGAGATGTAGATTCAGATGTACTGGGTAGGGCTGTAGATCTAAAAATCATGACTCCAAAGTTCTCACTCTAACATTGATTAATTAGTCTATTGGTCACTGTTTTTAATTGCAATTCATTTGAGTCTCCCTATCCTGAATTGTATTTAGATCCTTCACTCTTTTATGTGGAGTTTTCACAAAATATTTTGAAGTGAAGAAAAGATAAAGTATAATGCAGAATATACAGTATAACTCATTTTTTGGCAAAAAAAATTATATATTAGAGACATGTCTGGACATACTTGTGAACTCAAACATACTGGAAGTCTGTGTGTGATTAAAGGTTACATGCGTATAGGTGTGTGACAATGACAATAGTGGGTCAATATCCTTTCATTCTAGCCACCCACCATTTCCCCTCTATTTCCCCACATCACCTAAATAGCATATTACTTGCTACTCTAGCTCCTTCCATGTGGTGACTCAGACTGCCCTAAGCAAGGGGCCACCTTTCTTAACATTTTGTTCCAATGCTCTCCAGCCTCTGGATGTTGAGACGGACTTTTTCTCTTGTCACCCAGGCTGGAGTGCAATGGCGTGATCTCGGCTCACTGCAACCTCTGCCTCTGGGTTGAAGTGATTCTCCTGCCTCAGTCTCCTGAGTAGCTGGGATTACAGGTGTATGCCACCATGCCCGGATAATTTTTTGTATTTTTAGTAGAGACGGGGCTTCACCATGTTAGTCAGGCTGGTCTTGAACTCCTGACTTCAGGTGATCCACCTGCCTCAGCCTCCCAAAATGCTGGAATTACAGGCGTGAGCTACCAGGCTTGGCCCAGATCTTTTTATATAATAGCTACTCCAGGAATATTATCCCCTTTCTCATCTCCCATTAAGTCAATGTTTGCTGAACAAGTACTACGTGCTAAGAGATGTGCCAGTTGCTGGGGAGCCAAAGCAAATGAGGTAAAGCCATTGACTTTAAGGAGCCTATAGGCTAATAAGGACAATGAGAGGCACGCCTCGATCCTTAGGAAACCCACTTAGGAAATGTCAGAACATGTGATGTCATTACACTTTCTTCCCCTTTGAAATTAGGTGTAGCCACATGACTTGCTTTAGCCAATGTGAGCGGAAGTAACATCTGTGACTTCTGAGGAAAAGCCTTTATGAGTGAGTGCATGTTTACCATGTTAGTGACTGGCCGTGTTCCAGATGTGATGCCCTATTAACTTGATCTTTTGATAAAGGTGACACTTACCCAAGATTAACAATAACATAAACATAACAAAATCTTCCTTGTTTTAAGACACTGAAATTTGGGAGTTTTTGTTACCCCAGCATGACCTAGTTTTTCTGACAGATACAGGGGACGACTTCCAGACCTGGCAGGAGTTCTAGTGGACCTGGCTCAGGCTATTTAGTGTGATTTAGGATTGGTGGTCCTGGGTGACCTGCACCACCAAATGAACAAATAAAGCAGTGACCCTAGTCTAGCTGGAATGACAAGCAGCAGTCCCTTCAAGGTCTGAGTAATCTCCACCTAGCCTCAAGGAGGCTGCCTTTGCACGTAGACATACCATGCACGTCTTTGAAATAATAAAACCCAAGGGCAGACCTACCTGACAATAGTAAGTCCCTACAATGAAGGGAAAGGAATCACCCCTGAGAACCATGATTGGAATTGTCTGTAACAAAATAGCCCTGGATAATGGTGTGCATTTCGAGATTAGAGTGTTTAATCTTGAAATCTGGACTTCCCACTTAACCCCGAATTCAGAATAAATTGTTGTAGCCACTTACAACATTTATTTCAGTAGAAAAAAAAAGTTGCCAACATCACTAGAAATTAAATGCAAAATGAAATAGTGTGATGATAATTTTCTTCACTTATTAATTTGGCAAGATATTTAAAATGGCCTGTGTTGGCAAGGGTGATGGAAGTGTAAATTGCTACAATCTTCCCGCAGACTGATAAGGGAATATATATCCAAAACCTTAAAAATATGGGTGCTCATTAACTTCTTCTTCTATTGTAATAGAATTTTTAGCCAGGCTACCAGAATAAAAAGGTTATATTGCCAGCTCCTCTGGCAGCTAGGAATGGGTATATGAAAAAGTTCAGGCCACTGGGACGAGAGCGGAAGTGATGTGTGTAACCTCAGGGTGAAGCCCTTGCAGGGCAGGGCTGTGTAGTCTGTTGTTCCTCCTTTTCCCTGTTTTGCTGTCTGGAACAAAAATGTGATAGATCAGAAAGATAAGAGCAATGTCTAGAAATGGGAGGCCCATGGAATAAGAACCTCAGTCCTTGCCACCATGGAACAGAATCACCATGCTAGCTCTGACTTTTTCTCACCTTAAATATGTAGCCAAAAACATACCAAGTAATGTACCAGAATCTCTACTTTTGGAGACGTATCCTAGGTCAGTAATAGTAGATATGTGCAAAGATTTAGGTAACGATGAAATTTATCGCAGACTTTACCGTATACGTGAAAGTTGAAAATAAACTAAACAGTAGTTTGGTGAAAGAAATTACAGTTTATCTATACCATGGTATACATGAAACCATACAAAAACTATTGTTGTAGAAAGACATTCACTTTTTTTTCCTTTCTTTTTTTGTTTTTTGAGATGGTGTCTCACTCTTTCGCCCAGGCTGGAGTGCACTGGCACAATCTTGGCTCACTGCAACCTCCACCTCCTGGGATCAAGCAATTCTCCTGTCTCAGCCTCCCAAGTAGCTGGAATTACAGGTGCCCGCCACCACGCCTGGTTAATTTTTGTATATTTGATAGAGACGGGGTTTCACCATGTTGGGCAGGCTGGTCTTGAACTCCCGCCTTGGCATCCCAAAGTTCTGGGATTATGGGCGTGAGCCACCATGCTTGGCCAAGACATTCACTTTTTAAAAGATGCATAGGCCAGCCGTGGTGGCTCATGCCTGTAATCCCAGCACTTTGGGAGACTGAGGCGGGTGGATCACCTGAAGTCAGGAGTTTGAGACCAGCCTGACCAACATGGAGAAACCCTGTCTCTGTTAAAAATAAAAAAAATTAGCTGGGCATGGTGGTGGGTGCCTGTAATCCCAGCTACTCAGGAGGCTGAGGCAGGAGCTTGAACCCAGGAGGCAGAGGTTGCGGTGAGCCAAGATTGCACCACTGCACTCCAGCCTAGACAACAAGAGCGAAAGTCCTTCTAAAAAAAAAAAGAAAATCACATATAAGACAAGAAAATGATTTCTCACTTTCCCTTTCTCTCCACCTGCAAAAGAGAATTCTAACCTTGCCCACTAGGTTACTTCTTCTCCCTCATTCTCTGTGGAAAGACCTATCTTGCCAAAGGAACTCCTTTGGGCTTTTCTGATGAGAATTGAGAGGAAAGAAGGAGGAGAAAGATAAGAGGCACCTTGGCTAGGGTTGGAGGAGGATATTTTCTGAGGGGTTTTGAGAAGCAAGAGTTGAGTTGAGTGTGGGACAGTGGGTGGGAGAGGAAATTGAAGATTTTTAAAGTATACCTGTGCATGATGTGTCTCTTCAAGATATTTGCGCTGCAGTGACTTCAGACTGCCATGCTATGTAGGCATTTAACCACAGGGTCTCTCTATTGTGGACTCAGAAAGTGGTCTTGAGGATATTTACCGAATACCTATGGCTTTTAGTGGCTTTTCCTCCTGGGTCAGTAGAATTCCATTTTCTACTTTTAATTTTTCTGATAGTATTTCTCTATTTGTCATTAAAAACAAATACAAAATTTATTTTTTAAAAATGGTCACTGAGCTTTATTCATAATTGCCAAAACTTGGAAGCAACCAAGATGCCCTTAAGTAGGTGAATAAATGAACTATAATATGTCCAGGGAATGGAATATTATTCAGTGCTAAAGAGAAAGGAGCCATCAAGCCATAAAAAGACATCGAGGAAAAGTGAATGCATTTTACTGAGTGAAAGAAGTCAGTCTCAAAGGACCACATACTATATGACTGCAACTTCATGACATTTTGGACAAGTCAAAGCTATGGAGACAGTAAATAAAAAGATAAGTGGTTTCCCGGGGCTTGGGGGAGGGAGGGATGAAGAGGCAGAGCACAGAGGATTCTTATGTCAGGGAAATTGTTCTTTATGACACTACAATGGTGAATACATGTCATTACACATTTGTCCAAACCCATAGATTGTACAACACCAAGAGTGAACCCTAATGTAAACTATGGACACTGGGCGATGATGATGTGCCAGTGTAGGTGCATCAGTTGTAACCAGTTCACCACTCTGGTGGGGATGTTGATAATGGGGAGGCTATGCATGTGTCAGGGAAGGAGATATAAGGGTAATCTCTGTACCATCCTCTCTATGTTGCTGTGAACCTAAAATTACTCTTTTAAAAAGTATTTTTTAAGGCCAGGAGCGGTGGCTCACGCCTGTAATCCCAGCACTTTGGGAGGCCGAGGTGGGTGGATCACCTGAGGTCAGGAGTTCCAGACCAGCCTGGGCAACATAGTGAAACCCTGTCTCTCCTAAAAATACAAAAATTAGCTGGGCGTGGTGGCACCCGCCTGTAATCCCAGCTACTTGAGAGGCTGAGTCAGGAGCATTGCTTGAACCCGAGAGGCAGAGATTGCAGTGAGCCAAGATTGTGCCACTGCACTCCAGCCTGGGCAACAGAGTGAGACTCCATCTCATGGGTAGCGGGGGACCTCGGGGGATGTATGTTTTTAAAAAGTCCTAAATGCTTTAGTGACTACAGGAAAAAACAAAAACAAAAAAAGGCTGTTGAGCCCTGCTGACAAAAGTGCAGGCATGAATCCATCTAGCACAGGGAGAGGTGACTGGAGAAGGGCCAAGTTTCTGTTTCAATGTCCCTGACCCACAGCATATACCCTCATTTGCTAGAAACAACTATCAGCCTCATCCCAAGCCCGGAGCCAGTTACAGCCACGTCCACTGGGGGATGCCAGCATTTTCCTGCCCGCTGGTGGGGAGGATGAGAGAGCTTGGCAATGGTCTGCCATCTTATTTCTGGGAGAGAGGGAGCCATAGACACCGTCATGGACATCCACTACCATCCCCCTGTCTCTCTAACTGTACTCTCATTATATGTGGTCCATCCCCCAACACACCTCCCACCCCCTTCCTAGTTTTCGCTCTTGGTGGGACTGCAAACAGCTCAGCTAGCTGGAGACCCAGTCACCTTGTCTATAGAAAGAGAATTAACTCTGCCTCTGGAATTCCAAATCTATAATTATGGCATATACCTGATGGCTATGCAGAACATTCTGCTTCCCCACCTCAGGAAGTGTCTATGGGGAACAATGGGGGAAGTCCTGGGTTCTGGTAAGCTCAAGCTAGAAAACAGAGATGTTGTTTAGTTTGTCCACCTCAATGAAAGTTGATGAACTCTCACTCACTTGACCATTATTAGCCATTCATGCCCTCAGAGAGACATCTTGAAGCCTTCTTCTGGACAGCCAGAGAGATTAGATGTAAAAAGTATACTGTAGTAGGCTGTTCTTGCATTGTTACGAAGAAATACCTGCGACTCAGTCATTTATCAAGAAAGGAGGTTTAATTGGCTCATGGTTCTACAGGCTCTACAGGAAGCATGGTGCTGGCATCTGCTTGGCTTCTAGCGAGGCCTCATGGTGAAAGGCAAAAGGGGAGCAGGTGCACACCTGGCAAAAGCAGCAGCAAAAGGGAGAGTGTGCGTGCAGGGAGGAGGTGCCACACACTTTTAAATGACCAGATATCTTGAGACCTCACTATTCCAAAGATAGCACTAAGCCATGAGGGATCCACCTTCATGATCCAAACACCTCCTACCAGGCCACGCCTCCAGCATTGAAGATTACAATTCTATATGAGATTTGGTTGGAGACAAATATCCAAACTGTATCATAGAGCAACCAAGGCCATTCTACCTATAAAGGATCTCCTTTAGTTAGTTGCATTTTTTGTAGAGACCTCACACCAAGTCTTTGCCCCATGAATTGTATGCCAGAGATTGACCTGGAGCTTATGCTATAGGCCTGATTGTAATTCCGCGGTAGGTGGTGGAAAGAATGGCTGGGAGAAGCCATAGTTACTGTGGAAGCAATGTTTTAGTTGGTCATATGGAAGGTATTAGTCAGTAGCGGGCTGCCAAGCTGCCCGATCATCTGGGTGATATGTGGCATAGTTCTTGAGGAACAGATACACAGCTCTGTGAGTGTGATTGGCTGTTGTGATACAGGTGGTGGGTGGAGTATACACAGGCTGAAATGGCAGGGTTTTAAAAGAAGTCTAACTCGGTTTGCAATCATCTAGCCCAGGATTCCGCAGGGCTGGAAAATTTCCCTGACAGAAAGGCTGCTGTCTTAATGTCCATCTGAGAATATGCACAGTTGACCCTTGAACAACACTGGGTGGGGTTAGGGGCGCCAACCCCCAGCCCCATGTTCAGTTGAAAATCTGAGTATAATTTTTGACTCCCTAAAAACTGAATTACTAATAGCCTACTGTTGACTGGAAGTCTTACCAATAACATAAACAGTCAATTAGCACATATTTTGTATGTTATATTATCATGTACTTTTTTCTTACCATAAAGTAAGCTAAATAAAAAAATGTTATTAAGAACATTGTAAGAAAGAGAAGATATATTTACTGTTCATTAAGTGGAAGTGGACCGTCATGAAGTTCCTCATCTTTGTTGTCTTCACATTGAGTAGACTGAGGAGGAGGAGGTAGAGGAGGGTTGGTCTTGCTGTCTTAGGGGTGGCAGAGGCAGAAGAGGTGGAAGAGGTGGAAGGGAAAGCAGGAGAGACAGACACACCCTATACTTTTATTGAAAAAAAAATTCACAAACAAGTGGACCCACACATAAGTTCAAACCTATGCTGTTCAAGAATCACTGTATGCATGACATATACCATGTTATTTAAAATCAGAAGAATGTAGACCTCCAACAACAATGTCTATGCTGGTTTACATAAATACACAGAATAAATTCAAGGGACCCAAGGGCCTTGTGAATTTAAAAAGTTGGAAAAATATAGTGACTTTAAGACTGAGATCCATTGGTAATCAAAGTCCAAGTTGCTTCTTTCTCTCTGTCTCTTTTTTTTTTTTTTTTTTTGAGACAGAGTCTTACTTTGTCATCCAGGCTGGAATGCAGGGGCTCAATTACAACTCAGTGCAACCTTGACCTCCAAGGCTCAAACAATTCTCCTGCCTTAGCCCGGTGAGCAGCTGGGGCTACAGGCATGTGCCACCATACCTGGCTAATTTTAAAAATTTTTACACGGTGACTGGGTCTTAGCATGTTGCCCAGGCTGGTCTCAAACTCCTGGGTTCAAGTGATCCTCCTGCCTTGGCCTCCCAAAGTGCTGGGAGTTACAGGTGTGAGCCACCATGCCTGGCCTCCAAGTTGTTTCTAAACATCTTCACATGAATGGAAGCAGAAACATTTTTAGTGAGACTGACTACATTATTTATGTGACTTAGTGCAAAATGAAAACATAGGGCCCCTTGTTCAAAAATTACTAATTTCAAGACAGTGACAGCAGAGCATTAAATCAAATACAGGGTCCCTCTAAGCAAGGAGCCCTGTGAAGCTGTACAGGTCACAAGCCAATGAAGGCAGCCCTGCTTTGAAAATTTCCAAGAGAGTCTTTGAGACTTGTTGAAGACAGGATGGCCAGCACAGGGCTGAACTGTACCAGTAATTGCTGAGGTTATTGTTGCTCCAGTTTTTAATCTTTCTGGTTCTACTAGATGTTTCCTCACAGACTATAACATTTGCCCTTAGGAGTCCCCCAGCTACTAATTCATTTCTCTCATTTTCTTCTTAGTCAAACTTCTTAGAAGAGTAGGCTATAATTGCTATCTCTACTTTTATTCTGATTAGACATTCATTAACATTTTAAAATCAAGTTTTATCCCTCACAGATCTACCAGATCTTTCCAGCAGGGGCTCTTCTAACTACAAGTAACAGATAACTTGGCATAGGATGGCTTAAATAAACAAGAGGGTTTTTTTTTTTCTCTCTCTCTCATATTCCAAGAGGCCTGGAGATAAACATTTGTGGGTGTTGGTTTAGCAAATCAACAACATCAAAGCCAACATCACGCTTTTACCACATGATGGTAAGATGTCTCTGCTCATACTCCTGCCCAGCTCCTAGAATCCAGGCTGGAAGAAAGGAGAAATGGTAATGCCAGCCACATCTATATTCCAGTTACCAGAGTTGTGAAGCAAACCACCCCAACACTAAGTAGCACACATCAACCATTTTATTATGTTCACACATTCCATGGCACAGGAATTGGTGCAGAGTGTAGTAGGGAAACATTGTCTCTGCTCCACAGTGTCTGGGGTCTCTGCTAGGAAGGTTCAAAGGCTGAGGATGACTCAGGGGCTGGGGCTGCAATTATTGAGCGATGTTCTCACTTACATGTCTGGTTGATGCTAACTGCTGGCTGGGACTCAAAACATCTGCATGTGGCCTCTCCGTGTGGTCTCTTGGCACGGGCTAGTTTGGGCTTCCTCACAACATGGCTGCTGGATTCCAGAAGCAAGTATTCTGAAAGAACAAAGTGGTGGACATGCATGGAATTTTTGTTATCTAGTTTCAGATGTCACACGTTGTCACTTCCATTGCACTCTAATGGCTAAGACAATCATAAAGTTCACTCCAGGGTCAAGGAAGAGGAAAGAGGACACTGACTCCATCTCTCTCTCACTCTCTCTCTCTCTGTCTCTCTCTCTCTGTCAGTCTCTCTCTTTCTCTCTCTCAACAGAGTCTTCCTCTGTCACCCAGGTTGGAGTGCAGTGCTGATCTCAGCTCACTGCAATCTTCACTTTCTGGGCTCCAGCCATCCTCCCTCCTTGACTTCCCATGCCAGATTACAGGTATGAACTATTGCACTCAGCCTGACCCCATCTTTTAAAAGTAGAAGTTTTGGGGTTTGTTTTTGTTTTTTGAGACAAGGTTTGGCTCTATCGCCCAGGCTGGGGTATAGTGGCGTGCCTCCAGGCTCAAGCCATCCTCCCATCTCAGCATCCGGAGTAGCTGGAACTACAGGTAAGTGCCACCATGCTTGGCTATTTTTTGTAAAGACAGGGTTTTGCCATGTTGCTCGGGCTGGTCTCAAACTGATGAGCTGAAACAATCGGCCCACCTTGGCCTCCCAAATTGCTGGGATTATAGGTGAGAGTCACCGAGCCCAGCTGAGAGGGGGAGTTTTAAGAGCACATTGTGAGAAGAGCACATAGGATGGGAGATATTGCTGTGGCTGTCTGAAAAACACAGTCACAAGTCCTTTATTAAGAAAGCAATACTTTCCCAGAAACAACCCAGCGGTTACACAACACACTTACATTGAATCCTTCTACGTCACATGCATGTTTAGTTGCTAGGAAGGGTGAGAGAGGGAGTACAGTATTTGACTTTCAAGTCGATTTAGTGGGAGGTGGTGTGGGGAAGGGGGAAGCATGATTGTTAGGGAGGCAATCAGCAAAGTTCAGCATACTCCCGCCCGATGCTAGATTCAACCACTCCCTCCTCTCTGCTGTTTCTCCTCCACACATGCCTCTATTTAGTGCCTATAACATCTTATTGATTGATTTGTTTCTTTCTGTTAGATTCTAAGCCAATATTCTGCTAGATGGGAGGCAGGGACTGTCAATTATTTGTCTTAGTATCTCCAAGGTCTCTTGCTATGCCTGGCACAGAAGAACATTTAATAAAACACTCATTGAATAAATAAGTGACAGGTAAGTTTCTAGAATTTTCTGAGAGGACTAGCTTCTTGTCTTAGATGTTTTAGGGTCCAAGATTACATGTAATTTTAATGGAAAGACACAAAGAAGTCTACTTTCAATGCTGTCAATGGCTAAGTTGCCAGACGGTCTGCAAAAGGCACAGGACCCCAAAGGTCTAGAAGATGCTTGAATAACAATCACAGCTCCCTTCATTTAGATAAGGTGGTTTTACCAACATCATCCTATTTGTTCCTCATAATCACCTTGAAAGCTCTGAAGGGCAGATATTATCATTCTCATTTTGTAAAAGTAACAAAGTCTTAGATTAAGTGCCTTTCTCAAGCTGCTATGCACAGGGAAAGCATGGTGATCACTTTCTAAATTAACAACACGTACAGTTTAAGTCTGGAAGTCTGTGTGATGCAATCAAAGCACTTAGTGCCTGGTTGTAGTCTGCTCTAATTACGGGTGCAGTTTCTGAAAATAACCATGAAGTGTAAAATTACAAGTTTACACACATACACATTGTATATATAGACATTAGGATGGATACACATACATACACATCTATACATATACAGACACATATATACAAATCTAATACCATTTACCTTGAAGTTATATGATGTCAAATGATATTCTAAGGAAATAGCTGTATTTTCCTCAAACCTATTTCTTTTTTCTCAAAACTTAAGGTAGAGAGATGTCTATTTATTTTATTTACGTATGTATTTCTTTTTGAGATGGAGTCTTGCTCTGTCACCTAGGCTGGGATGCAGTGGCACGATCTCAGCTCACTGCAACCTCTGCCTCCTGGGTTCAAGCGATTCTCCTGCCTCAGCCTCCCAAGTAGCTGGGACTACAGGTGCCTGCCACCACACCCGACTGATTTTTGTATTTTTAGTAGAGACAGAGTTTCACCATGTTGGCCAGGCTGATCTTGAATTTCTGAACTCGAGTGACCTGCCCTCAGCCTTCCAAAGTTCTGAGATTACAGGTGTGAGCCACTGTTCCCAGTCAGAGATGTCTGTTTAAAGGTTTGTGGCCAGGCACGGTATTTCATGCCTGTGATCCCAATTCTTTGGGAGGCTGTGGTGTGAGGATCATTCAAGGCCAGGAGTTTGAGATCAGCCTGGGCAACATAAAAAGATCTTGTCTCTGCAAAACATTAAAAAATTAGCTGGGCGTAGTGTTATGTGCCTGTAGTCCTAGCCACTCAGGAACCTGAGGTGGGAGGATCCTTTGAGTCCAGGATTTCGGGCTAGCAATGATGGTGCCACTGCACTCCAGCCTGGGCGACAGAGCAAGACCTGGTCTTAAAAAAAATTTAATTTAATTTAAAAATAAAAGTTTGGTTCATCCAATTCTTAAATGCCTGGCTTGGAGCCTTGATGGTAGTTTATTTGTAAGAACATTCGTGTCTCTCATGACGAAGGAACAGGAAAGAATTGTGAAGTATGTTAACTCAGCACTACACAGTCTTTGCTAAGGTACTAGGGAAAGTCCTGTGGAAAGGAGAGTCACACACAAGAATGTTGAAACTCAGTAGCCCAGAGTTTCAGGGCAACATGGAGCTGACCTATTGGAACTGGCAATCAAGTAATGAGAATGTGAAAAAAAGATTTTGCAGCTAAGGAAACAAAAGTTACCCAGGGTCATCCTAAAAATGTTCCTGCATACCCTAGGAGATTATCCCCCAACCCTGTGTATGTTCAAATGGGAACTCCAGAAGTGGAGGAACAAGAATGATGGTTACCAGAAGAATGTGGCTGGGTTAATTATGAAGGAAATGACAGGGGTATGTAATACCAAGTGAGTCAGTATTCCTTACATTCTGTTTAAAGAACAAATGCTTGAAAGTGTGTAGAATGAGTCATTATCATTTCAAAGAAGTAATTTCAGTCTTCACCATTTCCACCCAGTAATTAATGGCCAACTTTGCGCTAAGGTTGTAGGTCTGTACATTTCTTCTAGAGTGTTTGCTTTAGTTTTCTTGTGTTCAAGTTTATGTGTATGCACCCTAACTGTTCCAAGACTGGACTGCTGAAGAACGAGTGACTACAGCTTATTTATCTTTATGTTTTGCAGAGGCCCAGCACAGGGCTTCGTACTTATTAGGAACTTACTAAATGTTGTTTGGATTGAATGGCTCTGTGTAGAGGCTGTGAAGGCAGATAATGGAGAGCAGGTCCTTGACTTAATTAGGTTCAATCAATATATCATAAAATTCCCAGGGAAATTCAATTACAGGTCAAGGCTATGAAGCTAACAGTGGTATCTAAAACAGCCAGGATTATTATCAATCTTTCCTGACATTCAAAAGAATTTGACCCCAGCCCTGATGCCTACAAGCGGTATATGTAAAAAGGATCTAGCTGGAAATATAAGAAAGAGAGTTCTAAAGTAGTGCCTTGAAATATATTTTAAGGAATCCTCCCATGTCTTTGGCAGCTTTTTAGAAGTCACAATATCCAAGAAAAAAAGTATATTCCCTCTATAGTTTCCCACCTGACCGATTTTTGATATGGCACAAAATATAAGTACACGTACCCAGAAGTCAGAAATATCACATGCAGAACATCTTTGTGGCTCTGACCAATGCTTATTATAATGTTGCATGACCACATTGATAAGGATGAGTGAACCTTGAACTGGCTGGTAAATGAAAAATGACTTTTAGTTTCATGACAGCCCTGGAGAGATGATAGTCTCGGACTCCTGTCTTCTTCCTTATTGAGATATTGATCCCTGGCACCTGATTCTTAGGCCAAAGTTTTAAAAATCTACTTAGCTAGAACTATTTCCTATTATTGAGGAACTCAGTCAATGACAGAGCAAACTGTCATCTCTTTCAGTGGTGCTATTTATCATGACTTTAACTCTCACTTTTGAAAGGAAACTCCAAGATCTTCATTTCCAGCCTAGACCTCTTGTCTGAGCTCAACTCTGCTTGCTAATTCATTGAAAATTTACTGATTGGGCATCTACTAGGTACCAGGTAGTATATTTGAGGCTGGAGATTTATTAAGACATGATCTCATCTTTTTTTTTTTTTTTTTTTTTTGAGACAGAGTCTTGCTCTGTTGCCCAGGCTGGAGTGCAGTGGCTCGATCTTAGCTTACTGCAACCTCTGCCTCCCCGGTTCAAGCGATTCCCCAGCCTCAGCCTCTCAAGTAGCTGGGATTACAGGTGCACGTCACCATGATCAGCTAAGTTTTGTATTTTTTTTTAGTAGAGATGAGGTTTCACCATGTTAGTCAGGCTGGTCTCGAACTCCTGACCTCAGGTGATCCACCCGCCTCGACCTCCCAAAGTACTGGGATTACAGGTGTGAGCCACCACCATGCCTGGCCACAATCTCATCTTTTAAGGAACTCAGACTGTCAGGAAGATGGAAAAGTAGACCTGTACTCATAGTATAGGGTTATCAGTTCTCGGAAAAAAGCATAACCAGGGGATTCTGGAAGCATCAGACTTTCAGACTTGGATATGTGGTTGGGGGGAGCTTCCCAGGGGTGATGGCTTTCAAGTAGTTATTTCATCTCACCTAAAATTCAACATTTCAAATAAAGAATTCATAATTTTCTCTCTACAATCCTCGTTGCTTCCTAATTTTTCTGTTGCTATAAAAAATACTATTTTATTCAGTGATTCAGGCTTAAAACCTTGTGCTTCGATTTTTTTCATTCCATTCAGCTATTAAGTCCTATCAGTTCTTTTCTAACATTTCAGGTCCCTTACGCCCTGGGCACAGTAATGCCTGGGGGGGACTTTGTTTTTGCCTTTAGTCATCACAATTCCAGGCACTTAGGATTACCAAAGTTCAAAAAACAGAACAAACTAACCAGCTAAAACCACCTACTAGTCCACATCTCCATCACCTCATTTATGAATCACGGACCTGGCCTCCTAGCTGGTCTCTCTGGCTCCCAGGCCTGCCTACCAGGATCTATCCCACATGCTGCTACCAAGAATTTATTTGCCTGGAGCCTGTCTGACTTGATAATGTGACTTTCAAATGAAGAGAGTGGGAAAGATAAAATATCTACCTAAACCTGTGAAATTAGCACGCAGTAAATATGAGCACATATAACATTAAGAAGGGTAAGAGAACAGGAACTACAGTCGTCCCTAGATATCCTTGGAGGATTGGATCCAGGATCCAAGATACCCCTATTAGCTTCATAGCCTTGACCTGTAATTTAATTTCTCTGGGAATTTTTATGATATATTGATCGAACCTAATTAAGAGCAGGAACTACAGTCATCCCTCGATATCCTTGGATCCAGGACTCCAAGGATACCAAAATCTGTGGATGCTCAAGTCTTGAATATAAAATGGTGTAGTTTTTGCATATAACCTATGCACACCCTTCTGTATACTGTAAATCATCTCTAGATTACTTAAAATACTAATATGACATAATGTCATGTAAATAGTTTTGATCCTGTGTTGTTTAGGGAATAATGATAAGAAAAAGATTCTGTACATGCTCCATACAAACACAACCCTTCTAGTTCTAACTACATTTTCCATCTGAGGTTGGTGGAATCCGTAGATGTGGAACCCTTAGATACGGAGTGCCAAATTGTACCTGGCAATTCAGCAGGAAAGCCGACAGGGGAGCAATAAGGACGACATGAAGTACAGATGCCAAGGTACACGACAAGGTAACTGCATTTGTTTCCTGTAGCTGTTGCAACAAATGACCACAAACTTGGTGGCTTACAGCAACAGAAATCTATTCTGTCACCGCTCTGGAGGCCAGAAATCCAAAATCATGATCACTGGGCCCAAATCAAGGTGTGGGCAGGGTCATACTCACTCTCTTTGCAGGCTCTGGTGGGGGGAATCTGGGCCTTGCTCTTCCAGCTTTTGGTGGCTGCTGATATTCCTTGGCTTGTGGCTGCCTCACTCCAGTTTCTGCCTTTGTGGTCACATTACCTTCTGCTTCACTGTCTGTGGGTTCTCCCGGTGCCGCCTTCTTTTTTTTTTTTTTTTTTTTCTTTTTTTTAGATGAAGTTTCATTCTTGTTGCCCAGGCTGCAATGCAATGGCATGCTCTCTGCTCACCGCAACCTCTACCTTCTGGGTCCAAGTCATTCTCCTGCCTCAGCCTCCCGAGTAGCTGGGATTACAGGTGCATGCCACCATGCCCAGCTGGTTTTTGTCTTTTGTACTTTATTTATTTTATTTATTTTTTTAGTGGAGAAGGGATTTCTCCATGTTGGTCAGGCTGGTCTCGAACTCCTGACCTCAGGTGATCTGCCTGCTTCAGCCTCCCAAAGTGTTGGGATTACAGGCGTGAGCCACTACACCTGGCCCTGTGCCTTCCTCTTGTAAGAACATGTGTGATTGCTTTCAGGTTCCATTCAGATAATTCAGGATGATCTCCCCATGTCACAACCCTTAGTCTCTCCTGCAAAGCGCTGTTTCGCATATAAAGTCAAGTTTACAGGTTCCAGAGATTAGGATGTGGAATTCTTTCTGGGAGGCCATTATCCAGCTTACCATAGTAATAAACTAACTTTTAGATCATGACCTAGGCCTATATACCTGATCTCATGGTTACCTTAGAATTAGAGCTGAGTTTTAGACATGTGGATGAAGCACAGGACATTTTTTTGCAGAGAAACAACACAAGCAAAAGCCCCCAGGTAGCTACGAAAATGCAGGAAAGAGAATAGGGACCAGGCCACTGGATTGGAAATGCTATCTGGGACAATTTATTGTAGCTGGAGATCAGGCCAGCTACATCATGAAAGAGGGACCACATAACAGAAGAGTTGGAGTGTTGCGGACCTGCTCTGATAGAGGGAAAAGGCTGTTATTTCTTTTACAGGAATTACTGTCTTGGAAACCCTGTTGTAGGAGGATCAGTCTGTGGGCCTTGTGAAGGCCACTCTATTTCTATCTAAGAAACTTTATGCAGAAGCTTAAGTTAATGGTCCAGAAACCCAGATTCCGCCATCTGGATACCATCTAAGGTTTTCCCCTCAAATTGCTACTAACAGGTCCAGACTTAGACAAAACTGTGAAGAAAATCTAAACTCTACCATAGCCCACCAGATCTTTTATGATTTGGCCTAAACACCCCTTCAACATCACACATCATTTTCTTCATTCCCCATTAGTTCCCTCTCAATCCTTTTTTTTTTTTTTTTTTTTGTTTTAAATAGACTTTAGCTCTTGTTGCCCAGGTTGGAGTCCAGTTGTGTGATCTCAGCTCACTGCAACCTCCACCTTCCAGGTTGAAGTGATTCTCCTGCCTCAGCCTCCTGAGTAGCTGGAGTTACAGGCACCTGCCACGATGCCGGGGTACTTTTTGTATTTTTAGTAGAGACGGGGTTTCGCCATGCTGGTCAGACTGGTCTCGAACTCCTGACCTCAGATGATCCACCTGCCTTGGCCTCCCAAAGTGCTGGGATTATAGGCGTGAGTCACTGCGCTGGGCCTGCCCTCTCAATTCTTTGAAGACATCAAACTCATTTCTGCCTTGGGATTTTTGAATGTGCTATTTTCCCTGCCCCACAGCATTGTCTTCTCCCACAATTTGCAGGGTTGGCTCTATCTCCTCCTTTTCATCCCAACCTGAATGTCACTTGTTTCAGAAACTCCCCTTTGACCACCTGGAAAATCTCCGTAAAGCAGGCTCTCCATTACTGTATCTCTTGGTTTTCTCACAGCACTTGCCACAATTGGTGATGATATGTAGTTTTTCTTCTACTTGTTTATTGTCTGCCTCTTATCATCTTTACAAAGGAGAACCATTTCTTGGCCTTCATGCATTCAACAAATATTTATTGAGCACTTACAATGTGCCAGACACTGTAGCAAATACTGGGAGGCAGCAGTGAACGAAAAGATGCAATCTCTGTTGTCAGGGAACTGACATTCCAATGGAGGCAGACAGTCAATGTGCAAGTGAATGTACAACATATCAGGTGAAGATGAGCACCAGGAGGAAAAATCCAGCAGGATAAGGGAATAGAAAGGTAGGGTGCAGGGTGCTGCTTTCTGAGAGATGGTCAGGAAAGGTCTCCCCCAGGTGACATCTCAGCAGAGACCTGAAAAATGTAGGGAGCCAAGCCATGCAGTTATCTAGAGCAAGAGTTTTCTAGGTAGAGGCAACAGTAAGTTGAAAGGCTGTGAAGTGGGAGAAGCTTGGCTGGCATGTTTGAGAAAATCAAGGAGGCCAGAGTGGCTAAACTGGAGAGAGCAAGTGTATGAGGGCTGGTAGACTCAGTAAATACTTTATATTTCACTCAGAGAGACATGGAAGTTGTTGGAGAGTTCTGAGGAGGGGAGTGATTTGCTATAACTTACATTTTTCAAGGATCACTCTGGCAGTTGACCTAAGAATAGGCTATATAAGAAGACAAGGATTATAGCAATGAGATCAGTTAGGAACCTATTGGCTGGGTGCAGTGGCTTATGCCTGTAATCCCAATACTTTGGGAGACTGAGGCGGGAGGATCGTTTGAATCCAGGAGGCAGAGGTTGTAGTGAGCCAAGGTTGGGCCACTGCACTTCACCCTGGGCGACAGAGCGAGACTCTCCCTCAAAAGAAAGAACGAAAGAGAGAAACAGAGAAAGAGAGAAGGAGAAAGAAAGAAAGAAGGAAAGAAAGAAAGAGAGAGAGAGGAAGGAAGGAAGGAAAGAAGGAAGGAAGAAAGGAAGGAAGATGGAAAGAACGAATTGAGATAAAGAAAGGTCTACAGGCCAAGTGAAGCAAGGTTTTCAAGAAGTGATGGACTCTTGGAAGTCTGCTGGCAGGCAGAGCCAGATGTCTGTCTTGTAAGCTCTTCTCTTCTCTTCCAGTAGTAGATGCTACTTGAATATGTTTTGAATGAATAAAGAAACAAGGTGAGGTTTGTGCCTTTATGAGTCTTACAAAGGGGTAATTTTTGCATTTTTGAGGTGGAGCTAGAGCAGGCTTATTGATCCAGATGAGAGAGTCTTAATTCAGAGCCTCGAACTTACTAAGGCAAAAACAACATAAGGTGTCTTAATAGCAATGCTGTCCCTCCAGAGTACCAACAGGTGAAAAACAGGAGGGTTAAGAATTTCTGTTTCCTTGCAACCAGGCAGTGGCCATTAGGTTGTGATGGGCAGACAAAGGCTTGGAGAGATTCTCAGCTGCCTAAGTGTCCTGTGTGTCTGACATGAAGAGAGACAGCACTTCTAAAAGATTCCAGCAGCAGGGACAGAGGGCTTGTCCAGTTATCTTTGGCTGTCTGGGGCTATCACCCTGCCTCTCCCCAGATGAGCTGAATCTTTTGCGACCAGCCAAAGGTCAGGTACCCACCAGGTTGATAAGTCACCATGGGAGTGGCCAAACCTTTCGACTGGGGGCTCCATGGGCAAAACAAACTCATCAATTTGTTTAAGACAGTGCTGCCTAACAGAAATATAATAAGTATGTTGGTGGGATTGTAAACTAGTTCAACCATTATGGAAAACAGTATGGCGATTCCTCAAGGATCTAGAACTAAATGTACCATATGACCCAGCCATCCCACTACTGGGTATATACCCAAAGGATTATAAATTATGCTACTACAAAGACACATGCACACGTATGTTTCTTGCGGCACTATTCACAATAGCAAAGACTTGGAATCAACCCAAATGTCCATCAGTGACAGACTGGATTAAGAAAATGTGGCACAT
>NC_045438.1:148189201-148228134 GCF_002776525.5 Piliocolobus tephrosceles
GAAATGATGGGTGCTGACGAGTTGATGGGTGCAGCACACCAACATGGCACATGTATACATATGTAACAAACCTGCACGTTATGCACAAGTACCCTAGAACTTAAAGTATAATGAAAAATAAAAATAAAATAAAAAATAAATAAAAAAAATAAAAAAAATTAAAACAAAAAAAAGAAATATAATAAGTATTACATTGTATATTATATTGCATATTATCTATAATATATTATGTTATCATACAAAATATGTATTATAATACAAAATATGGAATTTCAAAATTTTTAGTAGTCACATTAAAAACTTTAAAAAGTGAAATTCATTTTAATAATATATTTTATTTAACCTAACATATCCCAAATATCGTTTCAACATGGAATTAATGTACAATATTATTAAAAGACATTTCACGTTCTTTTGTCCATTTACTTATTATTATTATTATTATTTAGTTTTTTAGAGACAAGGTCTTGCTCTGTCACCAAGGTGGGCGTGCATTAGCATGAACATAGCTCACTGTAACCTAGAACTTTTGGGCTCAAGCAGTCCTCCTGTCTTGGCCCAGTGTTGGGATTACAGGAATGAGCCACCACCTTCAGCCACATTATTTTGTCTTTTTCGTAATGAGTCTTTGAACTCTGTTGTATAGTTTACACTTATGGCACATCTCAATTTGAAACAGCTACACAGGGCTAGGGCCACTGTATTGGACCACACAGGTAAGAAAAAAAACTTGCCTTTGAGCTGGCACAGTGGCCTGCACCTTTAGTCTCAGCTACTCAGGAGGCTGAGGTGGGAGGATCACTTGAGCCCAGGAGTTCGTGGGCAACCTGGGCACCATAGTGAGATCCCGTCTCAAAACAACAAAAACTCTGCATTTGCAAGCCAATCACGCATATGCATTTCCCTTGTGGCACTGACACCTAAATTCAAAGCTACCTCAGCTAGCTTTATAGCTAAGGATTACAGGTATTAGCTTCTTTAGGGGAAGTCTGGAGACCAAGGAAGAGGGTCGCATCAGATGCTTGAGCCCCAAGGAGAGGAAATTGTACAGGCAGTGTCCCTCTCCCTTTCTATACCATTGTCCTCACAACCAGGTGCTGGTTCTCAAGCTGCTCAAGACCCTCTATGCCACAGAGAGAACTGAATGTATAAACTAGATCCCATGAAACCCTGCCAATGTCAGCAGGAAGAGGAGAACAAACACTCTGTAAGCTTCCACTTTTTCCTAATTCCTTCCCAAGACTTTAAAGTCCTACAGATGCTGCTTCTTCTCTTTCACCAGCTGCCCCGTGCCTGGGAAATGTCCCTGCTTCCATAAGTCCTCTTGGTGAATTGTAGGCATCTCAGCAGATCAAGGCCTGGATACACAAACTATGAGTGACTCGATTTGTCCTACATCCTGCAACACTGACATTTAGAACAATTATGCCTTCGGACAAGAATATTTAACTTAAATTAATATATGATGGTAGGCCAAGCGCAGTGGCTCACGCCTGTAATCCTGCACTTTGGGAGGCCGAGGAAGGCAGATCACAAGGTCAGGAGATCAAGGCCATCCTGGCTAACACGATGAAACCTTGTCTCTACTAAAAATACAAAAAATTAGCCGGATGTGGTGTCACAGGCCTGCAGTCCCAGCTACTCAGTAAGCTGAGGCAGGAGAATTGCTTGAAGCCTGAGGCGGAGGTTGCAGTGAGCTGAGATCGCGCCACTGACTCCAGCCTGGGAGACACAGCAAGATTCCATTTCAAAGGAAAAAAAAAAAAAGAAATTAGTATATGATGGTAAAATTTTGGGAAGCACTGCCCCTGAATGAAGGAGAGAGGGTAAGTTTTGGATGACAAGGTGCACTGACTCTTTGCACAATGGGCTGATTTGTTACCTAATCCTATGTCTCTTTCCTGTTTCTACAAAGGCTGTTTGGACTCTGCCTGTAGGCTTAGTACTCCTCGAACCGGAAAAAGGACAGTCAATCGGCACCTCACAGCTGGTCCTTCTCTGAACATGACATTCTGTTTGGGAAATATAGCCCTTGCTTTTTCCACAGGACCCAGTCCAGTCCTAGTGCTTGACTCTCCCAGCACCATCCAGCCTTGCACACCCAGGCTCAGCATCCCCTAGTTGCTTTGGTGATCCAGCCCAGCCTGGCAGTGTATTTCAAACCTCATCCCTGCTTCCCTCCCTGCAGGTGTGGTTTGGATTTAGTCTTAATGATAGTAATAGGTCTGTTTATGGAGCACCTATGATCGTGCCAGGCACTGAGCTTGGCGCATCATACACGTTGCATCATTGAATCATCACAACAACCTTGCCAAGTACATGTTGTTATCCCCATCTTAAAAATAAGGCAACCACAACTCAGAGATGTTGATTAACTAGCTGATGGTCTCACAGTCAGTAAATGGCAGCATCAAGACTAAACCCCAATTAGTCAAGTCCAGAGTATATATCAAACTCTGCCACCCCAAAGTCTCACTGCCCCTGGCCAATATCAGCTACTTCTGGGTGGGTCCAACAAGCTCCAGCTTCCCATCTCACCCTCACATATGTGTGCCCTGTCTATGTGACTGTGTGTCTGCCCTGGGTCCTGACTTTTATTTCTGCGACTGAAGCTCTGCCCTGACCCCAGGTTACTTTGCTGAGGACCTCATATCCCTCCTGGGGCCTTGCCTACCTCCCCTTTCTGGAGGCTGGGCCTGGTCCCTCCAGTTGCTAGATGGAGTCTTGTAGTCTGTTGGCCAGGACTTTCCCAGAACCATGAACCCCCTTCTGCTTGACTACATGCATGACCGCTACCTAGAAATGGTTGTGTGTTATTGCCTTGCTTCCTGTCAGTCCCCCTTTAACGCTCAAGCACATGTATGTCAGCCCATGTTGGGACTACTACCTATAAGGTCACTACACACACACACACACACACATACATATATATACACACACACACGTCACACACACACATATATATATACACACACACACACACGTGTGTGTGTGTATATATATGTATGTGTGTGTGTATATATATATAGTGCTTACACACAAGCTTACAGTTTGCTATGAAACTGCTTTGGGAGGTATCCTATATACCTGGATCCTCCATTCTTCTCTTGCTTCTTAGTTTCATGATTTCCCATCAAGCTCTTTAACTTTATTCTCAGTCAAACTCATTTTATGACCCAATTTTAGATTTGCTCTCGAAGACTCAACATGACTCTCAGTCTGTGCTTTCACTCAGCCTTCGCCGCAATAACCATCACCCTAGGTAAGACCTGCCATGTCCAGCGACCTACCGTAGCTCATGGGATTTGCCCCTGCAATTTTGCCTGGTTCCTGCCTGACAGGAGACACAGGCACCAGGCCCCTGCTGGCAGATTTGAACACTGGCACCAGCCCGTGTCAGACCTTAGTTTGTGGTTTGGACAGCTGGCTTCTTTCCTTGGGGCTGGGCCAAAAACCAAATTAATCCCTCTTGCTTGGTCACTGCCAATTTTTAGCTCATTCTTTCAGTGTTCACCCACCATTGAGATCCCAGCATGCTGTGTAGCCAAGTCGGCCCAAATGACAGCCTCCACATTCCCCCAACGTTCAGAAAGTCCCTGACTAGACCTCGGTGCCCTGTTCTCACTTCAGTACTCCCTTTCTTCAGGGCTGGGGGCTGCCTGGGGTTCCCAGGACCCAGTGCTTGGCTTTCCCCTACCGTGCTGCCCACACTGCTGTTGGTCCCATCCACATATGGACCTCACTGACACCAACTGCCTGCCTGGATCGCTGCCGATTGCCTCACTCCGTGGAGTTCTGCCAGCCAGCAAGACAGCCAACCAGGACCAGACTGGGCCCCCGGCACTCACCACCTTGTAACTACCCCAATCACATGTTCCACGAGGTGGCCTGCCTGCCCATTCCTCATCTGGCCTCTCTCCCTGACTCTGTTGTTCAAAATCTTAATGTGCTCTGATGGAAATGAATGGCTGCCCATGGTTCTGAAAACATGGGATCTACCTGTGGCCCTTCCCATGTGTCTTGCAACTTATCCCCTTTCCTCGGATTGTACTGATTTCTAAAGCTTCATCCATATAATTCATCACCTTCTAAATTGGGTTTTGGGCTCCTTTAAGGTGATAATCATGTCTTATCCTGAATTAATGTAGTAAATCCTGAATCCTTACTATACCCTTTTCCCTGTGCTAGATCCTAGGGTGGGGTGAGTGGATAGGGGGCAGCACACACATAGCATCATGAATAAGAAAGAGCCTTCGAGAGAGGGAGAGCATGTGACTGATCATCCGCATTGGGAGATTTTGAGAGCGATAGCAATTCTAAAGAATCATTTGTTTTATAGCAAGTGTAAACTAGGACTATCATGGACCACTGGAAATTATGATTACATTTCTTATGTATTGTTTGGTTCAGCCCTCACTGGCCCAGCACATTGAATGAACTGATCTGCAAGCTGGGGACAGTGCTGGTGCCAGGCACAGAACCTCCATCTCTCAACTCCCACCTCTTGCTGATTCTGTTGTCTTTCATTTGAATCTTTGCCCCTTAGAAATTTGTAATCTAATTAGCAAATCTACGAGAATCATGGAAAACACAAGGCAATGTATGATTAACTGCCAAGTAAATGATACAGACAGTTTGTTCTATACAAACTGTGTTCTGTGGTACCCTAGGGTTTCTCAGGGTTTCAATAGAGAGATGCCCAGGTGGCCACACTTTGCATCTACCAGAACCCCTCTTTGTGTGTGTGTGTGTGTGTGTGTGTGTGTGGGTGTGTGACATGGTCTTGCTCTGCCATCCAGGCTGAAGTGCAGTGGTAGGATCACACCTCACTGCAGCCTTGACTTCCCAGGCTCAATCAATCCTCCTAACTCAGCCTCCCAAGTAGCTGGGACTATAAGTGCACCACCACTATAGGCTAATTTTTTAAAATATTCTTTTTTGTTCAGATTGGGTTTCACTGTGTTGCCCAGGGTGGTCTTGAAATCCTGAGCTCAAGCGATCCTCCCACCTCGGCCTCGCAAGGTGCTGGGATTTACAGGCATGAGCCACTGCACCAAGCCAGAACCCCTCTTCTTATATCTGGTTTTCATATTGGTTTCTGCAGATTTTTGTCCTTAATAAAGAGTCCTATGGCTTTAAAAAGTGTGCAACTTTTGCGGTAGAGAATAAATAGAATGAAGGGTCAGGTAAGGGAGGGTTCTCTTTGTGTTGGTGGGCTTTCGGAAGCTAGGGTACATACGTTGGGTCTTAAAAGATGCACAGAATTGAGACACTTCTAATGTCCTTCCAGCCACATCCAACTCAATATCATGATCCAAGTTGTTGCTTGATAGATGCTAGTTGACTTTCTTGGCCCTCATGTACACACAAGTACATTTTGTGGTTTAGCTGTAATAATAGCTAACCAGTATGACCCCATGTTTATTTCTCTGATTCCTGCTTCCTGATTTATTACATGTTCTGACTCTTCCTACCTTATTCCTAATACACCCTTAGCAATTAATTTTCCAGTAATGAAAGTATGAAGGTGGACAGGACCACCCACATCCCCCAGCATTAAGGAATCCTGTTGACCTGATACCTAGCAATGACAGTGGCACTGCAATAGTTCTGCCTGTCCACAGGTCGGCCAGCTGGTGGGGGCCAGCGGCTTATGGGTAGTTATTGGTCTAATGGCAGCTAACTGAATTCCACCTGGTAGGACATTGTGAATGACCTTTGCCCCATTCACAAAGGAAACGGAAGTGCTCATGAACTCCACTGTTGCTGGGAGCACAGGTCTCTGACCTGCAGTGACCCGTAGAGCTCTCGACACCTGCAACAGAGTGAGCCTGAAGGAGCAATTCAGAGGCTCACAAATAAAGCCCTGCTGGTTCGTCCAGCAGCCTCGTTGGTTGTAAATTCATACAGATGGAGCACAGAGTTTCCTGCACACTTACAGAACACACCAAACAGAAAAGGCAATGGAAGAGAAACTGACTTTACGTTACGTCTAAGCCTTTGGGCTCAGCCATTTTATGGCTACCGTGGTGTCAAATGATGTGCAATAAGCTACAGTTCTAGTTCAATGTTTAGTGAGGATTTTTTTTTGGCCTTAATTTGCCCAGAGTTTCTGATTAGGCTATTTTCAAAAATAGCTAAATTCATTTCCATCACATCTACAAAGAGTTTTTAAAAAGTAACCAGCCTAGCTTTCTACTCTTCAAGGATGCATCAGTACCTTTCTGTGACCCTAGAGGAAGTGGAGGGAACCCTCTCTGCCCCTCTCTGCAAGATGGAAAATCAATTTTCTAATTTCTTATGGAACCATAAATCTCTACCACACACAAGACAGAGAACTAGACTGTTTATACTCATTCAAATGGTAAACAAACAACTTAGTGAATTGCTATCTTATGCTTGATATATACTCTGTATGTAAAATGAACAGAACATGATTCAGAGCTCAAGTTTTCACTGCTTCTCAGGAAGAAATTGCCTTGAATACTCATACACACAAGGACAATTAATAGCTTTATTTAGTTTCAAACATACCTCTAACAATTGCTATTCCTTGAGTATCATAAGAATTTTACATATATCATCTCATTTTAGCTTCATCAGGACACTAGAAAGTAGGTATCATCAGCACGGTTTTATAGAAGAGGTGATAGGCACAGGAAATCGACTGACTTTCCCAAGGCTGCAGAGCTGAGCTCGGAATCCACATCTCTTGGAAGCTCATGCTGTACCCTCTTATCAAAGACCTAATCAAATATTGATTGTTGATTTCTCTGTATTTAATTTTCAACAATATATTTTTGATCAGGGAGAAAGCACCTAGAACAGAGTCCTAGAAGGCAATCAATTCTAAATGAATGCTTTTCTTTCCAGAAGATGCACTGGGTTAAAGAACAAATGAAATGATCAAGAAAAAAGCATGGTATTGCGTGCAAGCCACATGAAGCACTGTGCTTGTCAAAAGCATATTTAAAAACCAAAGATTCAACTCTTTTGTCACCTAGCCATGATGAGGCATGGCAAAGACATTTTCCTATAACACCTAAGGGAAGTTATTCTCTTGGGAAATTAAGAGCTATTTAGCACTGGCTGAAACAAGGTAAATTTGTCAAATTTAGACAGATATCGGGGAAGGGCAGACACATGCCTTCTGGAAATCAGCAGTGGGTAGCATAAAACCTGTATACTGGGTACTGGTACACCTTTGCATTTTGATTTTTGGAACATTTTCTGCTCCATTTAACAACCTGACTGCATTACAATGTGTGTTACAAGGATTTGGACTCCTGTCTTTTAGGTGGTAAAATGAATGCATTCATGAGCTTCAGGAACACAAACAGGAAATCAATTTATACTGAGTGGCAACTAAGGATTAGAAAAAAAAATTGGGTGTCAGGAAGAGAATTGACATGCGGGAAGCAAACAAGAACAGGATTTCAAGGAAGACAGAAAAGAATAACAGCATGTAGAATAAAGGTTAATAAGTAAGCTAGACAGGTCTTAGCTTCTAAAAATATGAGTTGGTAAAGTTCTGGACTGACTGATAATTAAGGGATTGGAGTTGACTCCCAGCTTTATCTTTGACGTATGTGATTTTGAGAAACACAATTATTCTGTGTCTCAATTTCTTTATCTGTAAAATGGACTCATTGAACCACCTACTCAACTTTCCTGTCGGTATAAAGATCACTAAGATAAAGATTACAAAATGTACTGCACGCATATGGGATACACCACTTATTGTAAGCAGCACTACGTTTTACTTTCAGTTTCCTGTAACTAAAGTATACTAAAGCAATATTCTAAGGCAAATCTTCGGGTACTCATCAAAGTTTCTTGTCCTGGATGAATTACTTCCCTATTTTCTTTTTAAAGTTCTTATTTGGAATGCATAAGAAATAGAAACTTTATTAGTTACTCCAAGGTTTATATATGAAGCCTGAACAGGATTATGTATCTAAATTGAGTCCTCAATTTCAGGTTTATTTAAAAGCATATGGATTGTGAAAATAGGAAATTGGCTGTTTTATCCTGTGGAACACACATTTTATGATAAAGCCAGTCATTGTTATATACAATGTAAACTTTTAAATGAGGGCATTGTTTTTTAAAGGATAGGAAAAATTAATTCATTAGTGTAGGAAAACAAAGAGGATTGCTAATATCTTGTCATGCTAATTTAGCATAGGAGTTTAATAGTATAGGAAGATTCCATCAACCCCAAGTTCTTTTGAGAGTTGTCAAAGACTGCCTCCAAAATCACAGCGGCCTGGAAATGGGTGTATTTTCTCATAGATGCTATACAGAGTTTAGCTATGGACTTAACTGTCTCAAGACACAATATTCCCTAAGTGGATTGGCAAAATACTGTGAGATGGAAATTTACCAGCAACACTATAACTATTTAGACACTGCTGCCATCTTGAAAGGTCACTGGATTCATTCTCAGGATATCATCCAGATAAATTGTGGAAAAGAGGTCATGGGCTGCTTGGAATGGGAGATCTGTAGGATAGAATTTCAGTTCTGGCATTCCTTTGCTTCCCGTCCTTCATCCTGGTGTAACAATGCAACTGGCCCAACTCATGTTTCCTCAAGGCAGCTCAGTTCCAGTTGAGCTGTGTAGACCAAGGAGGGAGGAAACTTGGGCCCAGCCTTTAGAGAGCTCTTTCTCAGTTGACAGAGGATAGACTAGTCATGATTGGAAAATACATGGCATGCTGTGAAACAGAGGACGGTACCCAGGATCAAGTGTAGCTCACCAGGCTGAGTGAGAATCACAGAGAAGAGTAGTAAGAGAGCAGAGAAAGCCGCGATGGGCATCTCTTACCAACACCATCCATGCAGCAATGCCTGAATCGGAGCACACTTGAAGCCCAAGTCGGCACCTGGCAGCACTTCCTTCTTCAAAATAAACTGAATAAAGACTTCTGGGTTCCTATTGTGTGCCATGCCTTATGTTTGGCAGTGGGGCCGCTGTGGAAACGTGTCATCTTGGTCGCTTACCATCCACTCCACCTTTTCTTCTGGTAGCAGCCCTTGAATTTCTTTCAGGGAGCCACTCCCACCTACCCCTGCTTAGTCGGCTTGGCTTAGATAGGCTCCACCCCCAGTTCCAGGCTGGAGCATGTGACTGAGGTCTGGCCACTCACGGCGCTGAATTCCCTTTGCTAGTGATTCCTGTAGTGACTGAGTCACTCAGGTTCCTCCAATAGCAATGAACTAAGGGCCTAAGTGAGATGTACCAGGGAGCTATTTTCCTCCTGAGGTTACTTACCGAAGTGGTGACGTGAGCCTGGAATGGCCAGGAGCCACCACATAGTACCTAAAATAAACCCACACTGCAGGAGGCAGAGCAAAGACAGAGAAAAATGGAATTCTGAAGATATTATTAGAGCCACTAGATCCAGGCTAGATCAATCTGGCCCTAGCCCTGAACTTCTCAATTACATGGGCCAGTAGATTTTCTCCTCCCACTCCATCTTCTTGGCTGAAGCCAGTTTGAATTAGTTTTTGTCTTTTGCCACCAACACTGAAAGAGTTTTGATATAGAGACAGATGAAAAGACAGCATTCCTGATCCTATGGCGGCAGACATGTAAACTCAAGGCTGGTAAGTGTGAATGTGGAGATATGCTCCCAGTGTGGAGCGGGCAGAGCAGAGGGAGAGGCTGATTCTGTCTGGGGGAGGAAGTGCCTTCATCCTGGGAAGGGCAACAGTTGGTGCCTAGCCTATACCCCTGCTGACCATAAGACATACACAATCTCTATTCCTCACATGCCTCAGGCTAATTCGTTCTAGGAAGATCCAGTGGTCTGGAAAAAATTTCTGGCAACTCCCTTTCTTCTCCAATTTCCCCTAGACTGTGCATTTCCATTAACTGGCAGATATTGCTGAAGACTGCACAGTCTTAGTCAAAGACTGAGCAGGTGAAAATGGCAAGAGAAAATGTTTTTCTCTCTTTAGAGAAGCAGTAATTGGCATTAAGCCCTCTCCGCTGCAAGAATAGGTCATGTCAATGACGAAAATAACAAAGGCAAATATTCTTATTGCACAGTCACGTATTTCTTATGGCTGGATATACTCTCCAAAAGGATCTACTGAAAAGTACTAAATTCCTAGATTCATAATGGCTCCTGTGCCTTCCTCCAAGCTGTACAGGCTACTTCAGCTTTCAGCAACTGCTGAGTGACTGCTGTGGCTATGCTTTGGATTTGCAAGGTTTGCTTGATAAAGACTGGCACAGGCGTGGTGGTGGGCGCCTATAATCCTAGCTACTTGGGAGGCTGAGGCAGGAGAATCGCTTGAACCGGGAGGCGGAGGTTGCAGTGAGCTGAGATCATGCCACTGTACTCCAGCCTGGGTGGCAGAGAGAGACTCTGTCTCAAAAAAAAAAAAAAAAAAAAAAAGACTGGCAATATTCTGTAGGACACGGTGTCTTTAGTTGCAGACTGGCATGGGGGAGGCAGAATAATGAAGTGGAAAGAATTCAGCCTTAGACTCAGATGGATGTATTTTGCCTTCTTACAGCACTCAATCAAGATAATTCACTTCTCTAAGCATTGATCTCCTTGTTTGTAAAATGAAGATAACAGTACTTTGTTCCCAAGGTTTCTATGGAAATGAATAAGATCAAGTGCCCAGCACATTGCTGGTCATATTCTATATTCATTATAAAATGAATGAACGAATAAGTGGTTGTAATCAGTGTATACATTCTATTTGACTTCTGTCCTTAGGAAAAAAAAATCAAGATTTTATAAATATTTAGCCAGACCTCTACTTCCCCTTCTCCAAGCTCAGTGTACCCCAGCTTACTCTGTTCTGTCCCCAGAGTGTGAGGGATAGAGTTCTTATCTGCACTTACAAAGTAACAGAAAAACCAGTGAGCCATGTGTCCAGCTGGGATCACAGTGGGGAGGGCAGATTAAAGCGACAGCTGGCTTGGGAGAGAAACCCTCTCTGAAAGAGTGCAGGGCTCTATGGCAGGCTGTAGCACCCTCACTGGCTGAGATCAGAGGGTGGATTTTGTCGCCATATTCACCTGCACAGTCACCTGAACTGGGGTGATTCTGTAACACAGCTCAGTTTCCTTGCAGAGGCCTCAGTAGAGTGCAAGCTCCATGAGGGCGGGGATCTTATCTTTCATTCATTGCTGCACCCCAGTGCCTACAGTGACGGGCATACAGTAGACATACAATATTTAGAAATCTCCCTACAAACACCTGAATCTAGAGCCCCAACTGCATTCCCTTCCCCGGTCTCCCTCTAGGGCTCTGTCTGGATTTCTGAAAACATGAAGGGGCTGATTACAAATCTCCTTGCCAGATAATAGGGCTATTCCTCATTCTCCCAGCCTTGGCAACCCAGGTAAGTATCCAGAAACCTTAAGCAGTGCTGAAGATGGAGAGAGATATTTTTGATGGCTCAAAAGAGAACGGACTGGGCAGGTGAAAAGGCCACGTTGACTTTCTGGTGCCCCTTTTCCAGACCTGAAAAACACCCACAAAGTTTAATATCAGCCAGGCATGGTGGTGCACGTCTATAGTCCCAGTTACTTAGAAGGCTGAGGCAGGAGGTTCACTTGAGCCCAGGAGTTCAAGGCTAGCCTGGGCAACATAGTGAGATTCCCCTTCTCCAAATAAATAAATAAATTTTAAGAAAGTTTAATTTCCAGCTGGGTATTCTGCAACATGGATATATATATAAGGAAGTGCATTAAACTCTTAGGAATTGAGACCTCTGCATAATAGTAGCTTAAGCTAATTTTGTTTTTCTTTCTCATAACCAGAAGTCTGCGGTAGGTGGCCGAGGGCGGGTAAGATGGCGACACGGTAGTATCAATATCCAACCTCCTTCTGGCTTTCTTTTCTGCTGCCCTTAACATGTGCTCCCATCTTCACAGGATGGCTGCTGGAGCTAAAAATACCACGTCTAAGTCAGAAAAGGAGAATGAATGAGTGCTTGCCAGCCGAGTAGACTCCTTTAAAGAGCTTTCCCAGAAGTTCTGTCCAAAGTCTTCCATTTCATCTCCTTGGCCTTCCATTCTGCAAGGGAATATGGAAATAGAGCATGTTGTAAAGGCAGGACATGTTTATGCCTCCCAAATATAGAAGTTAGTGAAGAAGAGAATGGATATCAGGCAGGCAATTAGCAGCTTTTGCACAATTATTGTATCCTTCAAGATGAGTAATGACGATGACAGAAATCATTTCGTAATTTTACAGAGAAATTATTGGGAAGATTGAAAGAGCAGACACGAGGAGGCTATGCTTCAAGAGCAACTTTCCAGAACCACACCACAGGACTGGCTGCTTCTGGGGCCCACAGTCATGATGCCTCTGCACCAATCAGGAAGCTGCTGGTTTTAGAATAACCAAATGTCTTCACCCCTGTGTTTGCCAGTAAAACCATCTCCCTACGCATGGTTTCCTCCTCATGAGGCTTCATTTTTCCTTCCATGTTTTGTGAGGAGTCTGTCATTATTTTTTGCCATTAAAAGTAATGGCAAAACCCGCAATTACTTTTGCACCAACCTACTACCTTCCCAAGAGGGAACCTAGCTGCATGGGAGTCTGGGAAATGCAGTTTTTACTGGGAAATGCAGTTTTTAGCTTTCAAGATTCTATTACATAGGAAGTGGGTTAGAATGAATGTTGAGTAAATCAATCTGCAATATTTAGCCCAGTATTTTATTGTATTTTTCTGAGACAAGGTCTCATTCCCATCACCCAGGCTAAAGGGTAGTGGTGCAATCACAGCTCACTGCAGCCTTGACTCCCCAGGCTCAGGTGATCCTCCTATCTCAGTCTCCTGAGTAGCCAGGACTACAGCTGCATGCTACCACATTTGGTTAATTTCATACACACACACACACACACACACACACACACACATAATAGTAAATATACATATATGGTAAAATTAAATATTTTACATATATATATAGTAAATACGGGATTTTCCCATGTTGCCCTGGCTGGTCTCAAACTCCTGGGCTCAAGCAATCCATCTACCTCTGCCTACCAAAGTGCTGGGATTACAGGCATGAGTTACTGTGCCTGGCCCATTGCCCAGTATTTTATCCTGATCATGTAATCTACACATTTGCCATATTCAGTAACCACAGATTTATTCTTTATAAATTCATTCATTCATTCACTCATTCATTTATTCAGTCAGTCATTTATCAAGTGTCAGGCAGCATGCTAGGTGCTCTGCATAAAAGATGATGAAGTTAAGGTCTGTGTGGGTGGTGGAATTTCAGAAGATGAGGGCCAACAGCAAAGCCAATTGTGGAGTACTGGAGGGTGCTGACAGCCACTTCTCATGGCCAATCTGTTATTTCCACGGAAGATTGCAGTCTCCATGTGGTCAGATTCCCCCACCGTCAAGCGGAGCCAAAGTCTTAAATTTTCATGCAAATGCTTTTTCTTCCTTGTAACACAGATTTTATTTATTTGTAGAGACAGGGTCTTGCTATGTCTCCCAGACTACTTTCAAACTCCTGACCTTAAGTGATCCTCCCACCTTAGCCTCCCAAAGTGCTAGAATTACATGAATTCTTCACATCCTTAAAATCAATGGTTCTTAACACTAGCTGGACGTTAGGATAACCAGAGTATCTTTTAAAAAGTACTGATGCCTACCCCAGCCTCATATGAAAAAAACATCAGACAAATCCCACACGAGAAGCATCCTACAAACACCTGACCAGCACTCCCCAAGACTGTCTCGATCATCAAATCCAAGGTAAGTCTGAGAAACTGTGATGACCAAGAAGAGCCTAAGGAGATGCACCAACTAAGTAGAATGTGGTGTCCCAGATGGGACCCTGGAACAGAAAAGATCATTAGGGAAGAACTGAGGAAATCTGAATAAAGTATGATATTGGTTAATAACAATGTATAAATGTGAATGTATTAATTATGACAAAGGTAGTACACTGATGTAAGATGTTAATAAGAGAGGAAACTGAACGTAGGGTATATGGAAACCCTCTGTATTGTCTTTGCAATAATTGTGTAAATCTAAAACTGTTCTAAAGTAAAAAGCTTATTAAAAACAGATACTGACATCTAGGACCCTTCCCAGGCAAATTGAGGCTCAATCGTTAAGGGGGTGGGATTCAAACACTGACATGTTTCGGAAAGTGTTCCAGGTGGTTCTGGTGTGCAGTTGGGGTTGAGGATTAGTGCTTTACATTTGGCAACTAACATATATTTTAAAAACACTGTGATGGTAAAATAAAACATCTGTGGGGCCATATGCAGCCTGTTGCCACCAGTTTGTGAATTCTGCTCTATGCTTTCAGGAAAATGATAGTATAGTTAGGGAGAAGCACATATCATCAAATACACAGGCAATGACTGAAACTTCTATAGCCTTTGAGGAGTCCCCAGGAAGGAGCAGTGGTGCCAGTGGGAGAGGAAAAGGTGGTGGCGTCTGAGTAACTGAGATGACATTCCTGAAGCACCTGCTGATGTATTTTCCCATTGCTCACCTATTTTCTTTCCCTGCACCTTGCCTGCTGTCACTGCAGACGTGGAGTGGGAGAAGTAAATACAATCTCGTGAAAGAGAAGGATTGATCAAGCTTGCTTCTCAAAAGGTGGTCATTGACCAGCCTGGTTGGCATCACCAGGGAGCTTGTTAGAAATGCAGACTCTCAGGCCACATTCCAGAATGATTGAATTGGAGTCTGCATTTTAATGGGATCCTCAGGCGATTTATATTCGCTGATGTAGAGGACTCTTGTAAATCAGGAAGGGAGATTAGAAACCCATTCCAGCACTAACAGAAGGCACCCAGGAGAGAGGAGAAAAAGGGCAAGAGTTTAGGGATGAATGTTGGACTCTCCCTTCAGAGTTGAGGAGGGTGTAGGAACACCCAGGTAGTTTTGTGGCAATTTAGAATATTGGGGTAGATTCCTGCTTCTTTGGACATTATTTGGGGGTAATTCATCATATCACCACGTCCAATATGACACAGGAACAGCAGAATAGCATTGGCAGAGGACAAATCTAAATATAGGGGTGTGAGACAGTGCACCAGGTGTCTACAGCCTGCACACAGCAGTGAAGACAACCAGAAGCTCCAGCAGCCTCAGTGCAGGGCTCTAAAGAGTCAAAGGATGGGGGCCAGAAAAGTCTCCCGGGCTCAGAAATGAGGAGGTTTCCGAATATGGGTCTTCTCAACCAGGGATGCCAGAGGTCTTGGATTTCTCCAGCTGATATCATCACAATAGTTAAAACAAACCAAGCTGGACAAGCCACATCTCAGCAGCTACCACTTCAGGATATTCAGAAACCTGCTGAGGCAAATGACATGTTGACACAGCCAGGGAGGAATCTGAAGCATGTCACCTCACTGGAATGAAATGATGTATTTTTCTGCATCCAGATGCCATCTTGGGAAGCGCTGGAAGTGCATGAGTTCCTTTGAAAGGAAAGAAATTGGCCGGGCGCCGTGGCTCATGCCTGTAATCCCAGCATTTTGGGAGGCCGAGGTGGGTGGACCACTTGAGATCAGGAGTTTGAAACCAGCCTGGCCAACATAGTGAAACCCCATCTCTACTAAAAATACAAAAATTAGCCGGGCATTGTGGTGGGTGCCTGTAGTCCCAGCTACTCGGGAGGCTGAGGCAGGAGAATGGCGTAAACCTGGGAGGCGGAGCTTGCAGTGAGCTGAGATCCGGCCACTGCACTCCAGCACTCCAGCCTGGGCGACAGAGCGAGACTCCGTCCCAAAAAAAAAAAAAAAAAAAAAAAAAAAGAGAGAGAGAAAGGAAAGAAATCGTTTAATAAAATACTGTTTCATGAATTGTTTCATGAAATGTTGGGTCTTCTGGTCTCAGGAGGAGGTTCCCTGTCTTCCTTAAAGTAGCAGTTTTAAAGCTAAAGAAACAGAATTACTTTTAATGGACAAGTTGGGTTTCTCCCACTCCACTACCCCTATTATTAGCAGGAATAATATAATAGAAAGAAAATAAATAAAATCACACAGTTTTGCATACCTTAGTGGAAACGCATATCTTTCACCCTGGCTACATTGAGAGGGGTATATGAGGACTTGAAAGTTGAGTTAAGGTTAAAAGATGAGGAGACTTTGTCAGGAGGGCGAGAAGGCCAGGGAAGGCAATCTAGGCAAATCACAGGGTTGTAAAGAGCACAGACTCGTTGAACTGTAAACAGTCCAGATGGTTAGTGAATAAGGTGTGTGAGGGTAAAGAAACAAACTGGTAGGTAGGGTCAGGTCTTGGAGGACTTTGGACGCCATGCTGTTTGGATTTTAACTTATAGGCAATTGTGGGGAGAGGCACCAGGAGGTTTGAATTTCAGAATTAGCACTGTGGCACCACTGTGGAAGATGAGTTGGAGGAGGGTGACATTGGAGGCAGAGACAAATTAGGAAGCTAATACATGGCAGAGGGTTGGAATAAGGTAAAGGAAGAATTCTTGGGTTTCTCTGTTGGGTTACTGTTTGGGTGGTGCTGTTATTTGCCGAGTCAGGGCATGTAAGGGACAAGAGAGACTTGGCGTGACATTTACAGTCATCTGGTGTAGGCATCGCTCACTGTTGAGCATTTGGGTATGTGTGGCTGCTGTTTCTAACATCTTGCTATTAAAATGTCACCATAAACATTCTCATATGAATTATTTTTAAAATTTGGAATGTTGGGGGGAATGGGATTATATATCTAAATTGTTTTTATTTTGTCAACTGGCAAAATCATCTTGTACTGCTTTTTATTTTATTTTTTTTCAGACAGGGTCTCACCCTGTCACCCAGGCTGGGTGCAGCGGTGTGATCTTGGCTCAGTGCAGCCTTGACCTCCTGGGTCCAAGTAATTCTCCCATCTCATCCTCCTGAGTGGCTGGGACTACAGGCATGCACCACCACGCTCAGTTATTTTTATTTATTTATTTTTTTTTTTTGAGACGGAGTGTCCCTCTGTCTCCCAGGCTGGAGTGCAGTGGTGCCATCTCAGCTCACTGCAAGCCCCGCCTCCTGGGTTTACACCATTCTCCTGCCTCAGCCTCCTGAGTAGCTGGGACTACAGGCACCCGCCACCTTGCCTGGCTAGTTCTTTGTAATTTTTAGTAGAGACAGGGTTTCACCAGGTTAGCCAGGATGGTCTCGATCTCCTGACCTTGTGATCCGCCCGTCTTGGCCTCCCAAAGTGCTGGGATTACAGGCTTGAGCCACCATGCCCGGCCTGTTAATTTTTTTTATCTTTTGTAGAGACAGATCTCCCTGTGTTGCCCAGGCTGGTCTCAAACTCCTGGGCTTAAGCGATTTTCCCACCTCAGATTCCCAAAGTGTTGGAATTAGAGGTGTGAGCCATCATGCCTCACCTTATAATGCTTTCAAATATTGCCTGACTGCTTTCTGGAAAGGCATACCACTTTACAGCTTACCAACTATTGTTAGTATACTTGTCTATATACAGTCCTAATTGTATAAAAATATACAGTTTTTTAAAATAACTGTACAAAATATATACAGATTTTGTATAACTGTACAAAAATACCAGATTTTTATAATATGAATCAATTGAAACACGATAACATTTAAAAGAGTTTAATTGAGCAAATAGTAATTCATGAATTGGGAAGCGCCAAACTGAAAGAGGTTTTAGGGCTTTGTTGAAGAAGTGTCAAGAACAGACTTTTATAGAGTGAATTTGGAAGTAATACAAATAAAATATTTGGTTGGTTGTAGTTATAAAGTTGCCTTACTTGATCTATCCCTCTGGAAAGTCCCTAGTTACATAATTTAATTTTGCTGGTTGCTTCCAATTGGTTGAGCTTAAGTTCTGCTTTTCTTTGACGTATTTGCAAGACATCGCTCAAGCTAAGTTTGCCTTATGTTAACAAATCAAGTAAGGTTAAAGTCACTCATGGGGCCTAACTGGCTTTGTCTGCTCAGGGATTCTTCAAGTCTTATTTCCATTTTAATTTACTGCAACAACCTAATTTAAAAGATGGATCCTAAGGGTATTTATTTGTTTGTTTATTTATTTATTTATTTATAAACAGGGTCTTGTTCTGTCACCAGGCTGGAGTGCAGTGGTGTGATCATGGCTCACTGCAGCCTTGACTTCCTGGGCTAAAGCAATCCTCCCACTTCAGCTTCTTGAGTATCTGGAACCACAGGTACCCACCACCACACCTGGCTAATTTAAAAAAAAAAATTTGTAGAGACAGGTCTTCCTATATTACCTAGCTGGTCTCAAACTCCTGGGCTGAAGCAGTCCTCCCACCTCAGCCTCCTGAGTAGCTGGGACTACAGGCACACCACCATGCCTGGCTGATATACTTTTTATTTTTTGTCAAAACAGGGGCTTCACTATGTTGTCCAGGCTGGTCTTGAACGACTGGCCTCAGTTGATCCTCCTGCCTTGGCCTCCCAAAGTGTTGAGATTACAGGTGTGAGCCCCTGCACCCAGCCTGAACATTTCTAAGTTCTATGCTAAGTGTAATAGTTACTATCAGTTTTAAATATGTATTCTTTATCATAATAAGAAAGAAGACACTGAGTTTCACCATGTTGGCCAGGATGGTCTTGAACTCTTGACCTCATGATCCGCCTGCCTCGGCTACTCAAGAGGCATACTTTCTTGCTGTCTTCTGAGACAAAATCCCCTGGAGACCATTTTTCCTCAGCAGATACAGGGTTAATTACCCACCCATCATTTGGGAGAAGCTCCACAGACCAGAGGCCATAATCCAACTGCAGATGGTTCAGATTCTGATATGAAACAGTTTGCTGCATGTCTTGCTGTGAATGCCTTCTCTGGGGAGTATAATTAATCATTTTTATTTATTTGGTTTAAAAAACATTTTGTTTGCTTTCTTTGATGGGAATTGAAGACCTGAGGTTGGGAGGCCTTGGACACAGGAGGGAGAGAGAACACGGAAGAGGAAATATACGAGATAAAATATGAGGAGCATGGCTGGAGGTGGGGGAGGAGAGATGGAAGGGCCTGTCTGTTTCCAGCTGGATATTGCAGGAGACTCAACATGTTCAAAATGGAATAATCTGGTACCTAGACTATACTCGCTCTTCTTCCCTAGTTGAATAAATGGTACGACCATCTATTCTCTCCTTCTTATCTTCTCCTGTGCTGTTTTCCTGCTTTTCTCACCCCATTCTTCCCTATACCCTTCTCTCCCCACAAGCCAATCTAATTATTTTGTCACTTGCACTTTCTAAATATTTCTCAAATCCATTCATTTTTTTGGCCAACATATGGTTTTCTCACTTTTATTTTATTTTATTTTACTTTACTATTTTATTTTATTTTATTTATTTTATTTTATTTTATTTTATTTTATTTTATTTTATTTTATTTTATTTTATTGAGATGCAGTCTCGTTCTGTCACCCAGACTGGAGTGCAGTGGAATGATCTCAGGTCACTGCACCCTCTGCCTCCTGGGTTCAAGCTATTCTCCTGCCTCAGCCTCCCAAGTAGCTGGGACTATAGGCGCACGCCACTGTGCCCGGCTAACATTCGTATTTTTAGTAGAGATAGGGTTTCACCACGTTGGCCAGGCTGGTCTTGAGCTCCTGACCTTAAGTGATCCACCCGCCTCAGCCTCCCAAAGTGTAGGGATTACAGGAGTGAGCCACTGCTTCCGCCCTTTCTCGCCATTTTAAATCTTCGTCTCCACATTCTCCTCATAAATTCATGCTTTCCTCAATTGCAGCGTGTTCTTTTCATTCCTCACACATGCAGTTCTCTCCTCCTGCCAAGCCTTTGCTCCCACCACTGTCCCTTCACCCAGCTAACTCCCACTCAGCAGGTGTCAGCTTTTCCTGACCCCCCCCGCCCCCTCATGTTAGTCATGCTTGTCCTGTGTCCCAGAGCCTGGGACCTTCTCCTTCACAGCCATCATCACACTTCATTCTTTGCAATCTCTCTTCCCTAGAAAAGCTATGAAGTGAGGAACCATGTTTTTCCCTTTTTGCGCTATACCCCAGTGCCAGGGCTACAGCTACCACACACTGACCCATCGTGCAAACCAGGAGAAGGCCTTTCCGCAGGCAGATGTGTCACAAAATGTTTCCGTCTCTGTATTCTCTATGACTGCTTTTGTGCAAAGCACAAAATATGCGGTGGTTTTGAAAAGCAAAAGCCAAGTGGAACCGAAGGAAAGAAGATATCCACAAGTAGATTTGGTTTAGTCACTGAAATATGTGTAAAAGGATTGCTTATCATCCTCCTACAATGAAACCGATGTCCAGAGAAACTGAAAAATCCTTCAGAATAAGCAGAAGAAATGTCAAAGTAAGAAAGCTAGGTGTGTTCAATTCACATATCTAATAGGACTATCTTGGCATAGTGTTATAGCATAATCGGCAAGATTTGTTTCCTTAGTAGTAAGTTGTGCACAAAATAATGGGGCATCTTAAAGTCTACAGCATTCTAGACTTGATAATATGTAGAATGAACATCAGTTAGGGATTATACTCACCTGCATGTAAGAGAACCTGAATAAAGGAACATAATCAAATACAGTTTATTTTTCTCATGTTCCAAGAATCATGGAGACAGGCAGGCCCAGGCTGGTCTAGCAGCTCCATGATGTCATCAATCATGGTTTCTGTCAATCACCCAGGTTTCTTCAACTTTTCTTCCCTGCCTTTCTTAGCACATGGCTTTCTTCATCTTGGTTCTCTCATGCTCTTAAGAGTGGATATAACATTAGCAACTAGCAGTGACTGTACACAGTGATTTACATTACAGCCTCATCTGTGTAGTTTCTCTATTATCCTTAAGTTGGATCTTCTTGTTCTTTATTTTCAGTATGCCATTTAATTTTCCATTTTTATTGATTGCTGTGTTATTTACCTGCAGTTTCTGTTTTCTAAGTGCACCACGAAGCATTTGCCTTTAATTCTATCCTTTACAAATTAATTACTTTTGTTATTTCTTCCCAATGTTCACAAGTTTATTGAAGTCTTTCTGTATTGGTGCCTGTTCTAATTTTGTAGTCACACTTTCTTCTTTTCTCTCTCATAACCTAATTGATGTCAGATGATTTCTTGTTGTTTTGGAGTCTTTCAGGGAGGATTGCCGGTTATACCATTGTGCATAATTTCTGTTTTGGGATTTTGCTTTTTCTTTCAGCTTTGTAATTCTTTTTACTTAATACATGTAATAAAAACATTTAGATTTGTGTATTGTCTTGAAAACTTGTCTCTTTTTGTCTTTGTTTTGTTTTTGTTTTGCCAGAAATTACAACTTAAAAAAGAAAAGATTTTGTCAGAAGGAAGTGACCTACACTATTATTCATAAAATGCATGTGAAAATCTAACATGGAGCAATTGTGGGAAACCTTACATATGGCTAAAGAAAGATTAGAATCCTCAATGTTTTTTACTTTATATCTCATCTGTTATCAATTATCTTAATTAAAAAGATTGTTTCTTACTAGAGCCATCATTTATCGATATCTACCAGAGTAGGAATTGGCAAATTATGGCTTATGGACAAAATCTGGCCCACCACCTGTTTTTGTGAGTAAAAGTTTTTTGGAACACAGCCACACCTATTCATTTAAATATTCTCTATGACTGCTTTTGTGCAACAAGGGCAGAGTTGAGTAGTTGTGACAGAGACCATATGGCCTGCAGAACCTAAAATATTTACTATTTTAGCCTTTAAAGAAAAGTGTAGTCAAGCATGGTAGTGTATACCTGTAGTCTTAGCTACTCAGGAGGCTGAAGCAGGAGGATTGCTTGAGCCCAGGAGTTCAAGTCCAGCCTGGGCAGCATAGTGAGACCTTGCTTTTAAGAGAGAGAGAGAGAAGTTGGCCGACCCCTGTGCTAGAGTCTCACTGAAACTCCAGCAGCACTGTGACATATGAATCACAGCACCTTTGAAGTTCAGAGAAGTTAAATAATCTTCCCAAAGTCACCTAACTAATAAGCTGTGTCTGGATCTGATCTCAAGTCAGGGATTCCTCATCACTATTATGTTATACCACTTTTATATACATGATGCCTCACATTAAACCTCACAGAAATCCTCTCGGCTGGGCATGGTGGCTCATGCCTGTAATCCCAGCACTTTGGGAGGCTGAGGTGGGAGGACCACGAGGTCAGGAGTTTGAGACCAGCCTGGCCAACATAGTGAAACCTCGTCTCTACTAAAAATACAAAAATTAGCTGGGTGTGGTGGCGCACACCTGTAGTCCCAGCTACTCAGGAGGCTGAGGCAGGAGAATCTCTCGAACCTGGGAAGCGAAAGCTGCAGCAAGCCGAGATCACCCCACTGCACACTAGCCTGGGTGACAGTGTGAGACTTTATCTCAAAAAAAAAAAAAAAAAAAAAAAGAAATCCTTTCATTCCTCTTTGTTGATAAGGAAACTGAGTCTTACTAACCTGTCCAAGGTCATACAGCTGATGAGTGGCAGAGCCAAGATTTGAACCTATGTCAGTGTGAAGCCAAACACTGCCTTTAAATATTACATTGTTAAATGTATTACTTCTCAAAGATTAAAAAGAAATTTAAGACAAGTTCTCACAGTGTTGCCCAGACTGGAGTGCAGCGAATATTCACAAGTGTGATCACTGCACACTTTGGCCTCAGACTCCTGGGCTCAAGCAATCTTCCTGCCTTGCCTCCCGAGTAGCTGTGACTATAGGCACATGCCACCATGCTCAGCCTTCTCAAAGACTTTTTGAGGAGCAATGATTTGATCCTAGGTTTGAAAAATTTATCACAAAATTAATACTAAGCCTAATTTCCTTTAGAAGTAAAAGTAAGGAAAACTTCTGGCAGGGTTCACTCGGATTGTTTGACAGATCCATTTTTGTCTCTCCAGCACCGGGTTTTTCTAATCCTTAAAGCATGTGAAGATATCATTTACCTAACAAAGCAGTCATTGCAGGAACTTGTTAAGCCTGAGCTAATTCACTGCATTACAGCACTATCAACCCCCCCTTTTTTTTCCAGATTAGCAGAAAATAGATGCAAAATTACTTCCTTACAAATTTATCATATAATCCCATTGAATTGATCGAAAGCATACAGTTAAAAAAAAAAAGAACTTAATAAGACTCTCCCTCCTATATCTCTTCATGACCTTTGAACATGTAAACTAAAAAGTAATCATCATTTTATGATGTCCAAAGATTCCCATTTATCTAAGTACAGATAGGAGGTAGAGAACAAGTAGGTAACCCACTTGCACCCAAACCATGCAGTGTTGGGTTGTAATTCCATCTGGCTTTGCGGGACAGAATTGGCACCCAGATGGAAGTTAGTAGAGCTAGACAGACAGCATCAACAGCAGGAATAAGAAAAGAGGCTGTAATGAAGACAGTGAAAAAAACAGACATTCCCCTTGCACATTTCTATGTTGGTCTTGTAGGCACAGGCAAGTAAAGTGAGACAGACACAGAGACACGGCTGTGAGACCAATCCTTGATGACATGCCTAATGTGTGAGCTTATCACTGTGCTTGTTTCACACCTGGAAGAGCAGAGGCTTCCTTTGAGGGCTCACTAGGGACATAAGAGGAGAGAAGAGCTCACAGCAGGACTGGTGAATTGAACTGATAATGCATTGAAGCACCTCAGGTGAAATCGTCCATCCGTAACTTCATATGCCTGGTAGTGCCTTTTGTTTACATGTTGGTTTGTTTTGCTCCCAGTAAGAGTTAGCAGCATAAGCTTGCTTTGCATCACAGACAAGAATGCATCTGCCCATTTCTTGTTTGGCATATTCTAACAGGAAGGATTTTTAGGCTGGTAGTCCATTCCACAGAGAATGAGAAGGAAATAAAAACACTCATGGGACAGGGTGTCCCCTTCTAATTATTTTTCCGTAAGTCTCCTGTTTACTTCCCAGCTGCCCTGAATCAAGCCTTTGGGAACTCATAAGTGGCAGGTGAAATTCACACCATGAAGTCTGTCAGGGTTTGGAATTGACACCAATAATTCCCGGCGGGTTATTTTTGCAAAGGTGTAAAGTTTGTTTTCTTAAATTACTTTGAACATGCTTCTCATGATTTTACAGACACTTTTAACAAGACTGGAAAAGTCTGGCAGGAGGTATGAGTGGAGATGGTAATTATAAGGACTTTCGAAATGAGTTATGACATCAGCCTTAAGTACCCAAAACATTGCTATAATAATTGTCATGCTTTTTTCTTCAAGAGTCACTGAAACAGGACAGATACTCAGCAGATCATTTATTCTGCCAGCTTCCACATACCACTGAAAAGAATAATTTGCAAAATTCGTGGCAGAGTCTAACAATGCACTTAATGAGAGAATAATTTGTTGATGTTTCATTTGTAGTAAGCCGAATAAACAAAGAAATTCATGAAACAAAAACAGACTAAGTCACAGCAGAGGACACTCATGTTATGGGAGAGCAATCGAATGATACTTAGTGGCTACTGGGCAGACACTGATCTGAAGGAAAGTGACCCAGTAGACTTCTTCTCCGACTCATTTAGACAGAAAGTTTTGCCTGTGTGTGGTTACAGTGGCATGGTACAGGTCAACTGTTTGGGTAAGCTTCTAGGATTTCAACCACTGCACACATGGACACCATTTTCTAACTCATATAATTAACAAAAAAAGATGCCTTGATTTAGGTAATAATTGGTAGGAGGAAGAGGACAAATAAAACATGTACAGCTTGCATTTATTTCTACTTTGTTATTTTTAAGTGCTAGAGTAATCACCTCGTCCCACTGCAGGGAGAATACAGAGGCCCCCTCATGAAGTAAGGCTGGGTCGAGGCACTCTTGGGGCAGGTATTGGCACACAATGTCTCCCAGCAGCCTGTCACTGGTGCCTGAAATAGTGCCACCGGGTTCATTCTTTTGGATTTAGAGTGGTTATTAAAAAGCTGGCACCCAGATGGTATAAAACCTTAAGCCTAGGCTAGCTTGCTCATGAGAGGTCACTTTCTGTAACGTGACAGATGATTGGCTGGGGAGACGTTTACAGGCTTTCCACGGGGTGGGTCTGGGCAGTCAGGGAGTCACAAGGTGGCAGCAGGGAGAAGAGGAAGCTCTGAAGGTGCTAACGGGATGTTCTAGTACAACAAGAAAGGGCTGATTTCACTTGTTTCACAGTGGGCTGGTGGTAAGTCTAAGAAGGATGACAAAATATTGTTCAGACATCTGCCCAGCTGCTTCCTGCAAAGTTAGAGAGCCAAGCAAATGTCTCTGGATTTCAAAGGCCAACTATCAAAGTTATTTGTAAAACTGAAACAGGGCAGGGGATATAAAGGATATAAGAAACAATCCATTGTTGGTAAGATCTTCACTTTTGAATTGACAAACATTGTCAATCAGGGAGCTTTGGCCCCAGTGTGGTAGAACAGATTGAACCGTGATCTTTGCAAGATGATGGATGCAGGGAAAGCCAGCAGATGGTTTATAGTGATCTGGCCAAGGCACTAATAGCAACAGAGCCCAGTACTCGCAATGGCTTAGTCAGCTGAAGCTGACTGCACAGACAAGGAAGCGGGTTGTTCCAAGGTTGTGTAAGGACAAGAGCGGCATCCGAGTCCCGGCTGGGCAAAGCAGATTTTCCCTAAGCTCCTCAGCACTTGGTCATGTGGGTGCAGCCCTATAGAGCTTCACAAATTCTCTAAGAATGTCCCTAACAGTTTTTATAATTTCATGCTCTTAGGATATCTCAAATCTTTTGGTAATATTCAAAGCTTATCAAATTAGAAAGTTTTCGTGTGTATGGAAGTTGTCTTCCAATACCAACTCTCTAGGTTCTCTCTTTTTTTTCATCATTGATTGTGGCAGTGTAAAAGAGACAAAACTGAACCTATTATGGAAACCTAGCCGGGCTCAGTGGCTCATACCTGTAATCCCCAGCACTTTGGGAGGCTCAGGTGGGTAGATCACTTGAGCTTAGGAGTTCCAGACCAGCCTTGGCAACATGACGAAACCACATCTCTGCCAAAAATACAAAAATTTGCCAGGTGTGGTGGTGTGCGCCTGTGGTCCCAGCAACTAGAGAGGCTGCGGTGGGAGGATCCCTTGAGCCCAAGAGGTGGAGGTTGTAGCAAGCCAAGATCGTATCACTGCACTCCAGGGCAACAGAGAAACTTACACAAGTAGTTTACAACCAGTGGGGAGGTATTAGGGACTTTACATAAACATGCACATACACGTACATATACGTAAACATCCCGGGCCAACCCAAAAATATTCTGATAGGCCCAATTTTATCTTCCAACCCTTTCAACTTGAGTTATTTCATTCTCATTTTCATTGCAATAATATTTAGCTACAGGAAACAAAATACATCTACAGTGGCTTAAATTAAAATATTTGTTTTCATACAACAAGAAATCTGGTTTTCGTTTATCAGTTAGACATGGTCAGGACCTACAGCGTGTGCATCCCTTGTCCTTTTCCTTCAAAAATTCAAGATGGCCCCTGAATTCAAGTCATCTTGTCCAGAAGGAAGAAGGGGAAATGGGGGAGACGGCTATGCCAACTTTCAGGCATTTGTGCAAGGAGACTTCCCCTTGTGTCTCATGGTCTTGTATTGGGTCACTTGACCACCTCCTGTTGCAAGGAAGAGCTGCCAGCAGGAAGGACAGGGAGAAGAGGCTGTGAAGCCTTTAGGAGTAGCCATTCAAAGGATCTGCCACCACTAATTTCTGGAATGAACAGAAACGTTACTAGGGCTGATTGACCGTCATGCTTTATTCTGCCACTAATAGAATATTTTCATTGCTGAGAGCAGTCACTAAATTTTGATCCTCAGGGACACCCTCTGATACTACTTTTCCATGAAGGAGGAAACTCATTCAAGACTAGCCTTTGAACGGTATTAAAGTCTAAAAAACTTTAAACCAAGGTAGAAATGGCTATACGTTTTAATAGGTTGGTGCAAACGTAATTGTGGTTTTGGCCATTTGGCCATTAAAAGTAATGGCCAAAACCGCAATTACATTTGCACCAACTTAAGTGTAGTGTGAAATCTGAACACAACTTGGAGATCATATCTCGTCTCTCTAGCAGTTCCACTACATATTCAACAGCCAGTTACATATTGCTGAAATGTAATAAAGTGAAAACTCAGTGTTTGACAATGGCTTCACTGAGTGAAACAGATGGGTAACTGCAGGATATCCAGGTAGCCTTGATACTGATGAACTACAGCTCAGTAAAAATGAGCAATTTTTTGAAACAACTTTCTAACTTTAGGGGATACAAGTGCAGGTTTCTTACATGGATACATTGTGTAGTGATGAAGTCGGGACTTTTAGGGTACCCATCACTAGAACAGTGAACACTGCACCCAATAGGTCATTTTTCAAACCTTACCCCCATTCCACCCTTCCATCTTTCTGAGTCTCCAGTGTCTATTATTCCAGTCTGTATGTTCATGTGTCCCCATAGGTTAGTGTCCATTTATAACTGAGAACATGGGGTATGCTTTTTGTGCGTGTGTGTTCCAATAAAACTTTATAGCCATGATGATTTGAATTTCATGTAATTCTTTTTTTTCTTTAATTTTTCTATTTCCAGATTTTTTTCCTTTAGCTTTCAGAGGTTTAATTATGATTTGCCTTGGAATGTATTTCTTTGGGTTCTCCTATTTTGGATTTGCTCAGCTTTTTTGGAAAACTGTTTTTAATATTCTATAATATAGAAATTTGACTTATTTTAATATTTGACTGCTTTTTGTTAACCCTTGCTCCTCGACTCCTTCCCCCCTCTATTAGTGTCTATCATTGCCATCTTCATGTCCATGAGGACCCAATGTTTAGCTCTTACTTGTAAGTGAGAATGTGTGGTATTTGGTCTTCTGTTTCTATGTTAATTCACTTAGGATAATGGCCTGTAGCTGCATCCATGTTGCTGCAAAGGACATGATTTCGTTCTTGTTTATGGCTGTGTAGTATTCCATGGCATATACATACCACATTTTCTTTATTTAACCCACAGTTGGATAAAGCACCCAGGTTGATTCTGTATATTTGCTATTGTGAATAGTGCTGTGATAAACATACAAGTGCAGAACATGCAGTATTTGACTTGCTGTTTCTGAGTTATTTCAGTTAGGATAATGGCCTCCAGCTCCCTCCATGTTGCTGTAAAATACTTGATTTCATTCTTTTTTATGGCTGAGTAGTATTCCATGGTGTGTGTGTGTGTGTGTGTGTGTGTGAGAGAGAGGGAGAGAGAGAGAGAGAGAGGGAGAGAAAGAGAGAGGGAGAGAGACTTTTTCTCTATCCAGTACTCTGTTGATGAACACACAGGTTCATTCCTTATCTTTGCTAGTGTGAGTAGTGCTGCAATAAACATACGAGTACAGGTATCTTTTTGATATAATGATTTCTTTCCTTTTGGTAGATACCTAGCAGTGAGATTGCTGGATCACATGGTAGTTCTATTTTTAGTTCTTTAAGAAATCACAATGAGCAATTTTGAAGGAGTCTTCCAAAGATATACTGAAACACAAATGAAAACAATGTGCCCATAATTATGAACTCTTTATCCATCCTTTATATTTAAAAGAGATCTCCTAATCCAACTCTCTGGGATTTTATTTCTTCATGTGTGAAATGATGAGGTTGGAGTAGGAGATCTCTTTTAAATATAAAGGATAAAGATGCTTCCATAGAGGCTGAACATTAATTTACATATTTAATTAGCCAGATTGAAGAATATATGGCCTTAAGATTGGATATCCTTCATTAAAGTTGATTCAGTTACAATAAAAAATTACTTTTTATTTATTTAATTTTTAAAATTTTTTAATCTTTAAAAAAAATTTAAATCCCTTTTCAGCAAAGCAATACTTTTTATATTTAAGTAGACATTTCATTTCCTGCATTCCATACACATTTTTTAAAATATGACCAGCTTGGCAGACTATGAAAGCACATGAGTCTGACATTAATTGGCAACATTGAATATGTGCATTCAAGTACTTATTCAAATGTATAACCTCCAACTAACTGCTGCTTCACAGTTATCAAAATTTCCACTAATGTTATATTTATGAACTGCTAAATCTACATTTCTAGCCCAGAACTCTCTGCTGAGCATATCCCACTGCCCACTGAACATCTCTACTGGGATAGCCTGCTGAACAAGTTCAAAAACCAAGCTCCTTCTCTTCTCTTGAAAACCTGCTCCTCCTCCTGAGTGTCCAGCTCAGCCAATGGACCCTGCATCCAGCCTTTTGATTCTCTCTTCTAAAGATCTCTGCATCCCTAAATTTCTTTGTGGCCCAGCTGCCACTGTCCTGGCCCTCTCTACTGCTTGCGTGAGTCACCACCATCCAGCCTGCTATTGTGACTCCCACTCCAATCCATTCTCACAATCTTTCTAAGATGCACATTCAATCATTCTTTTATTCAGCAAATATTTATTGAATGTTTCCCACGTGCTGGGTACTGTTCCAGTCCTGTGTACAAAGCAAAGTCCTTGCCTTCACGGAACTTACATTGCAGAAGAGGCAGACAATAAACAAATGAACAAGTGGATATATAATAAAATGATGGTTAGGGGTAATTGCTACAGAGGAGAACAAGGAAGGGATGTTTTTAGATTGGATGGTCAAGGGAGGGGCTTGAAGAGTGGTATTTGAGTAGAATGAAGTGAAGAAGCAAACTAGGCGAATATCAGAGGAAAGAACATTCCTGGGTAAGAAGATTCTAGAGTGGACCCTTGCTTTGTGTGTTCGAACAACAGCGAACAGACCAGTGGGGCTGGAGTGGAGTGAGCCAGAGGGAGAATGGAGGCAATGAGGCCAGGGAGGTGAGGAGGGACCAGACCAGGCAAGGCCTGGCCGTCCACTGATAACTTTTCAGCAGAGGGGAGATGAGACATGCCTCCTATTTCAAAACAACTGTCTCTGTTCTGTGGAAAATACATTGTAAGGGATCAAAAACGACTGCAGAGAGATCAGTTAGGAGGCTTATGCATAGTTTTAGCAAGAGATAATGGTGGATTTGGCCAGGCGCGCTGGTGCTCACACCTGTAATCCCAGCACTTCAGGAGGCCGAGGCGGGTAGATCACTTAAGGTCAGGAGTTCAAGACCAGCCTGGCCAACATGGTGAAACCCTGTCTCTACTGAAAATACAAAAATTAGCTGGGCGTGGTGGCAGGAGCCAGTAGTCTCAGCTACTTGGGAAGCTGAGGCAGGAGAATCACTTGAACCCGGGAGGTGGAAGTTGCAGTGACACACCATTGCATTCCAGCCTGGGCGTCACAGCGAAACTCCGTCTCAAAATTAAAAACATAAAAATAAAGATAAGTAAAATATGAGTCACAAACAAAAATACCTTCGGAGGCCAGACACAAAACCAAAATGTGTGATGCTGAGAGTGAGGGGCTGATAAAGTAGGGAATGGTAGGACTTGTGACCTTCCAGAGCTGTACTATGCAATTGGATTGTTACTAGTCACATGTGACTATTACGTTAAAATTAAATACAATTGAAATTCATCCCTTCCATCTCACTAGCCACATTTCAAGTGGTCTCTAGGTAGCCACATATGGCTATTGGCTACTATACCGGACAGTGGAGACACAATCATTGCAGAAAATGTTGTTTGACAGTTATTCTAAGGAGTGCACGTCTCATGTAAGGTATTCAGATTTTAAAGTTTTAGCCGGGCATGGTGGCTCATGCCAGTAATCCCTGCACTTTGGGAGGCTAAGGCAGGAGGATCTCTTGGGGCCAAGAGTTTGAGACCAGCCTGTGCAACACAGTGAGACCTTTGTTTCTACAAACTTTTTTAAAAAACATTAGCCAGGTTTGGTGGTGTGTGCCTATAGTTCCAGCTACTCAAGAGGCTGAGGCAGGATGATCACTTGAGCCCAGGAGTTTGAGGCTGAAGTGAGTTATGATCATGCCACCGCTCTCTAGCCTAGGTGACAGAGCAACTCTGTCGCTTAAAAAAAAAAGAAAATGTGAAACACTCTTCTGGCCAAACGAAACACTTTGGGTACACCAGTTTCTGACTCTTGCTCTTAGAAATGAATCTTCGGATAAAGCACTTAGAGACTTGCACTCATCTTTGAGGAAACAAGACTCAGTCCTACAGACGAGAGAACGAGGCTGACAAAGTTGCCTACCACCCACCTTGTATGGTGGCCTCTTTATGAAAGTTCTGGAGGAAATTTCTCTCTGATCTTAGTGCCAGGAATAGTTGCATGTTTTTATAACACGGTCTAATTCTGTCATTGATCACATTTCCTTATTTACATTGGCCGCTAAATCTTTAGAGCCAAATCATGACCCAGCTCTAGCAGGGGAGTCAAACCTTGAGTTGTGCATAGCAGGAACCCTTAGTGTAATCTTATTTTTCTGATTCTATCTCTCTTTAAAAAAATCCTGTGGCATGTGTTTTGTAAATACACAAATTTCCCAGGGAATCTAATTTATTTATTTTGGTGCCATATGGTATTCTATGGTATATATGCACTGCAGCTTGATTCTGCATCCCTTCATTGGTAGGTATTTGAATTGTTTCTATTTTCCTCTATTACAAACAATGCTAATGAAGGCTTCTGTGCATGCGTCTTTACTTGCATATGTGACAGTGCACTGGGAAATGGAACTACAAGGTTGTAAGGTGTACTTATTTTCAACTTTGAGGTGTTGCCAAATTGCACTCCAAAGCTGTTGTTATCAATTTACATCCCCACCAGCTGTGTATGAGATTCTCATTCTCACATCCTGCTATCACTTGGAATTATTATAATTTTCCCAATATAATGGGTTTAAAATATCTTGTTTTGTTTTGCATTTTCCTGACCACTCCTGATATTGTGTCTGTTTTCATACTTATTTGTCCAATTGTGGTTCCTCTTTTGTGTGTTTCTAACACATATCCTTTGCTCATTTTCTAGTGTATTGTTTATTATTTTCCTATGGACTGATGGGAATTATATAAATCATTTTTTAAAACCACAGCTTTATTGGAACATAATGCACATACCATAACATTCTCCCTGTTAAAGTGTACAATTCAGTGGCTTTTGGTATATGCACAGGGTTGTGCCACTATCAGCACTTTCTAACTTTAGAGCACTTCGTCCCCCAAAAAGAAACCCCATCCCCATTTGCAACCTCTCCCCACTGCCCTCATCCTCCCCGCCCAGCCCCTGGCAACCTCCAATCCACTTTCTGTCTCTATAGATTTGTCTTTTTTGAACATTTCTTACATACAGAATCATACAATAAAATACATTTTGAAATAAGGTGGGAATCCAGATAGTTATTTCAATGAGTTATGGGATCATTTTGCATTTTTGAGTTATGTAAGTGGTCTTCGATGCTTAGATGCTTTTTACTTACATCTAAATGTCATTTTTTATTCCCACATAAGTTATGATGAACAAATATATATTTTTGAAAATCCAGGCTTCCTATTTCTGGTATTTTTCACCTTCAAGGATTCTCCAGAGATCAAAATATCCTCTTTGAGAAGCATTGGCCTGGAGCAAATCATAGTCCAAACACAACTCTTATAAGAGCAGAGCTAAAATTCAGTTTTGTTTACATTTGGCTGAACTAAAAGGGGTCATTTCAAGAAAGAGACAAGGACTAGAAAAGGAAATGGGCTGGAATGAGTCTAAAATATTTTAAAATTGGGGAAATATCTAAGAGAACTTCCAGCTATTGTAAACTGCATGATCGAAAAGAAATTGAGTGTTAGGGGAACCATACAAACCAAAGTCCTTTGGGGCAAAAATCATACGGTGCATATTTCCGTGTATACATAATATAGTATATAGCACAGAAATGAGAAAATAGATCATAAAGTCCCTCTGGGGAGTACATACTTTGGGAGTCAAAGGTGGGAGTGGGGAAAAGGAAGAGCATTCCATTTTGGATAGGAAACTTAGACTATTTCAGCCCATGAGACAAAAAGAATTGGATTAAATAGAAATGCAAGTTAATTTTAATCAGTAAGTCAAACACAATGTTCACATATCTTGTTTTGCTAACTTTTCCAAAGCAAAACAACGGAGGTGGTTGTTGGCATTTTTTTGGCACATTCTGATAGGCAAAATGGTGCTTTTAATTTACAGATTTAAAGTTTAGTGTTGTTTTATTTTTAGTGGAAATATTCTTCCTATTTTTCTATTGAGATTTAGAAATTCAGGTTATTCCAACGTGTCTTTCAATGTTAATGGTGTTATTTTTCCTCCCATAATGTAGACTCATAGATGCTTTCTAACACATCCAGCATTTCACACTCTCCACGGGGCTTAACAAATGCCATTTGCTGCCAGACACAGACAAGGCCTTTGGACATTGTTGTACAAGCTGCCATCTTCTCCTAGGAAGTATATGTGTATCAAGATCTTTGGCTATGAGATAGATCTAAGCATAAATGTGATTATAATATGAATGCAATATATTTTCTTGACTTGAAACTTCTACTTATTTGTCACTAGTTAGCCTCATCTACTTATCCTGCTTTTAAAGAGAAAATTTCCAAATCCTCCACAAGTTTCTTGAAGTAAGAATAAGGAGATTCATGAATCATTGACTGTAACACTCCAATAACCTTGACTAACAGTGGGAGCACATCTAAACCACAGAATACTTTTAAAGAACTGTAGTTTATTACTTACTTTCAGGCACATACATAAACTAAAGCTGGAGGCAAGGTGTTTCCATCTCAAGGACCTCCTGGTCTGTGTTTATGTCTCATTTGTGATGGATAGTGTAGACACTAACATGTAGTATGCTAACATTCTCAAAGCAGATCATTTGGGCAATTAGACATGAAAATACTATGAATCATCTTATTGTTTTTATTAATTTGCTTATGAGTTTTTTTTTTAAGAGATGAGCAACCATTCAGCTTCTTTTGTAGACTACAGACTTCAAAGTATTTCCATTCTCAAAGAGTATTCAATAATACCAACAGTTTGCACCCTAGTTCTTACTAAAGAACTCAGATGGACTGCCAAAGCACAACAGACGCAATTAATATCAAAAGAGAAGGTTTCAAGGACATGTGAATTATTCATTTTTCTAAATTTTTCCATTTCTGTTTCTGCATTACTACAGGACCTCAAAGCAGACATACTATTCTATAGAGGTAGTTCTCAAAGTTTAATGCGCTAGAATCCTGGTCCCTGTCCCCCACCCACCACCAATTTTGATTTAATTGGTCTGGGATAGGACTTAAGAATTTATATATTTATCATGTAGCTCCAGGTAATTTTGATCCAAGTGATACCTACTGACCATATTTGGGAAATTGAAGGTGAATGGACTGAATTTCTGCATAACCTATGTTCCACTAGGTCATGTTGAAGGTGGATACAATAACTTTTCATATGAAGAAATATTTTGCATCTCTCGCAAAACTATTGTTTTTCATGGTGCTGTTCCATATTTTCTATGGGTCTTTTATTTTATTTTATTTTTGATATGCAGTATAGCTCTGTTGCCCAGGCTAGAGTGCAGTGGCCTGATCTCAGCTCACTGCAACGTCCGCCCCTCGGGTTCAATTGATTCTCCTGCCTCAGTCTCCTGAGTAGCTGGGATTATAGGTGCACGCCACCAGGCTGCTAATTGTGTGTGTGTGTGTGTGTGTGTGTGTGTGTGTGTGTACTTTTAGTAGAGACGGGGTTTCGCCATGTTGACCAGGCTAGTCTCAAATTCCTGACCTCAAGTGATCCGCCCGCTTTGGCCTCCCAAAGTGCTAAAATTACAGGCATGAGTCACTGTGCCAGGACTCTTGTGGGTCTTTTTTTTTTTTTTTTTTTTTTTGAGACGGAGTCTCGCTTAGTCGCCCAGGTTGCAGTGCAGTGGCGTGATCTCGGCTCACTGCAAGCTCCGCCTCCCGGGTTCACGCCATTCTCCTGCCTCAGCCTCCTGAGTAGCTGGGACTACAGGCGCCCGCCACCACGCCTGGCTAATTGTTTGTATTTTTAGTAGAGACGGGGTTTCACCGTGCTAGCCAGGATGGTGCGATCTCCTGACTTCGTGATCCACCCTCCTCGGCCTTCCAGAGTGCTGTCTTATGGGTCTTTTATATCAGAAATTATGTGACAAATATATCCGAGGATTTAATGACAGAAAAAAGTTTTCCTCTGCTGAAAAACGAATGTTCTTTCAATTAACAACCAAGAGAATAAAAGTTATCTCTTTGTCTTAGACCATAGGAAGCCCAGAAAAATAAATAAATATCTCATTTCAGGTTCTTAGCTGATTTTTCCCCCTTGCCTCTTCCTCAATATGGCTCTGAATTTTCTTTATGATTCAGTTTTTAGCTATCTTGATGCAAATAGCTTTTCACGATAATGCTTTCTCAGAAGCAAGGAGGAGAAATTATAAAAATATAAATAAAATATTTAATGTGATTGTAGCTTCATAATATTACCAACAGTTCTCTATTTCCTGCACTCAACTGCAAACTAGGATCCAGTGTTGACCTGGGCAACTCTTCTGGCTCATCCAGTTCCTCATACGAATGTTTTGTTTCTCTCATTCCCTGTATGTATATCATCCTAATTGAGCTGAGCCCATGGTGGCCTTTCTTTCCTCTTTCCTGATGCCTGTTCTTTACTGACTCTCTCAAACATAACAGTGCTTCTTGAATCTGCTGTCTTCGACAATGTCTAATGTTTTGTATTAATTCATTGTGAAAATTGCATTTATTTCCCCAAAATCCTCATTACCAAAAGCTGGAAACAACAACTTCAGTGTCCTTCAGTGGGTAAATGGATAAATAAACCGTGGTGTATTCATAGAACAGAATACTACTCAGCATTATGCTATGTGAACTAAGCCAGTCTCAAAAGATTACATGCTATATGATTTTATTTATTTGAGATACTGGAAAAAGCAGAACTACAGGGACAGCGAATATGTTGCCAGAGGTTAGGATGTGGAGAGGGTCTGAGCAAAGGGGGAACATGAGGGAATTCTTCAGGTGTTGGAAGGTCCTGTTTGTGATAGTAGTTACAACAATCTATGCATGTATTAAAACTCATAGACATGTATACCAATGTGAATTCTATTGTATGTAAATTAAAAAAGGCAAGCCACAGACTAGGAGAAAATATTTGCAAAGCATGTATTTGATAAGGATGTATATCCAGAATATTTAAAGAATTCTAAAAACTCAATATAGAAACAAACAAGCCAATTAAAAATGGCGAAAGTTTTGAATAGATACTTAATCAGGGATCACGTACAGATGGCAAGGAAACACAGGAAGGGATGCTCAACATTGTCTTTAGGGAAATGCAACTTAAAATCACAATGATTCAATGAAATCCAACATTCTTCTATGATAAAAACTCTCAGCAAATTGGGTATAGAAAAAACATACTTCAAAATAATAAAGGCCATATATGACAAATCCACCACTAACATATACTGAACAGGGCAAAATTCAAAGGCTTTCCTCTAAGATCTGGAATAAGACAGGGATGCCCACTTTCACCACTTCTATTCAACATAGTACTGGAAGTCCTGGCCACAGCAATTAGACAAGAGAAAGAAATAAAGGGCATACAAATTGGAAAGAAAGAAGTCAAATTAACTTTGTTCACAAATGACATGGTATTATATTTTGAAAAACCTAAAGACTCCACCAAAAAAACCCTACTAGAACTCATGAACAAATTCAACAAAATTGCAGGATACAAAATCAACAAAAGAAATAAGTAGCATTTGTATATGCCGAGAGTGAACAATCTGAAAAAGAAATCAAGAAAAAAATCCCACTTATAATAACTACAAAAAATATAAAATACCTAGGAATCAGTTTAACCAAAGAAGTGAAAGATGTCTCCAAAAATCATATAAAACACCGATGAAAGAAATGGAAGAGGACACACACACAAAATGGAAAGATATCTCATGGTCATGAATTAGAAGAATTAATAGTGTTAAAATGTTAATACTAACCAAAGTGATCTACAAATTAAATGCAACCCCTATCAAAATACCAATTGTATTCTTCATAGAAATCGAAAAAAAAAAAATTCTAAAATTCTCGTAGAACCACAAATGACCTTGAATAATCAAAGCAATCTTGAGCAAAAAGAACGAAGCTGGAGACATCACACTATTTGACTTCAATTTCAAATATTTGACTATTTACTACAAAGCCTTAGTAACAAAAACAGTAGCCTGGGTGGGTACTGGGGTGGCTCACACCTGTAATCCTAGCACACTGGGAGGCCAAGGTGGGTGGATTACCTGAGGTCAGGAGTTTGAGACCAGCCTGGCCAACATGGTGAAACCCTGTCTCTACTAAAAATACAAAAAAAATTAGCTGGGCATGGTGGTGGACATCTGTAACCCCAGCTACTTGGGAGGCTGAGGCAGGAGAATCACTTGAACCTGAGAGGCAAAGCTTGCAGTAAGCCAAGATCATGCCATTGCACTGTAGCCTGGGTGACAGGAGTAAAACACTGTCTCAAAATAAACAAAAACAAAATCAAAAAATGACAGCATGGTACTAGAATAAAAACAGATACATAGGCCAATGGAACAGAATAGATAAGCCATAAATAAGTCCATGCATTTACTACCAACCCATTTTGACAAAGGCTCCAAAAACATACATTGGGAAAAGGAGAGTCTCTTCAATAAATGGTGCTGGGTAAACTAGATAACCATATACAAAAGAGTGACGTTAAACTCCTGTTTCTCAAGGTTTCTCACCTTGCATACACATAAAAACTCCAAATGGATTAAAGACTTAAATCTAAGTCCTGAAAATATGAAACTACTAGAAGAAAACACTGAGGAAATGCTTTGGGACATTGATCTGGGCACAGAGTTTTTTGGGTAAGATCTCAAAAGCACAGACAGCAAAAGCAAAAATTGTCAAATGGGTTTACATGAAGCTAAAAAGCTTCTGCACAGCAAGAAAACAATCAACAAAGGGAAGAGACAATCTACAGAGTGGAAGAAAATATTTGCAAGCTATTCCTCTGACAAAGAATTAATAAACAGAATGCATAAGGAACTCAAACAACTCAACAGCCAAAAACACACACACACAAAATCTAACTAAGAAACAGGCAAAGGATCTGAGTAGACGTTTCTCAGTTGAAGACATGCAAATGGACAACAGGTATATGAAAAAGTATGCAGCATCACCAATCACCAGGGAAATGCAAATCAAAACAACAATGAGACATCATCTGACCTCAGTTAGAATGCCTTTTATCAAAAAGACAGAAAAATAATGGATGCTGGCGAGAATGTGGAGAAAGGGGAATGCTTACTTGTATACTGCTGGTGAGAATGTAAATTAGTATAGCCATTCTGGAAAACGGTTTGGAGGTTCCTCAAAAAACTAAAAACAGAACTACCATATGATCCAGCAATCCCACTGCTGGGTATATATCCAAAAGAAAGGAAATCATATAATGAAGAGATATATGTTACTTTATTGTAACACTGTTCAAAATAGCCAAGATATGGAATCAACCTAAGTGTCCATCAACAGATGAATGGATAAAGAAATCGAGGTGCACATACACAATGGAATATTATTCTGCCTTAAAAAGACTAAAATCACGTCATTTTCAGCAACATGGATGGAACTGGAAGTCATTATGTTAGGTGAAATAAGCCAGGCACAGAAAGAAATTTTGCATGTTCTCACTTGTATTTGGGAGCTTAAAAAGTGTATCTTGGCCGGGCGCAGTGGCTCAAGCCTGTAATCCCAGCACTTTGGGAGGCCGAGACGGGCGGATCACAAGGTCAGGAGATAGAGACCATCCTGGCTAACACGGTGAAACCCCGTCTCTACTAAAAAAATATAAAAAACTAGCCGGGCGAGGTGGCGGGCGCCTGTAGTCCCAGCTACTCGGGAGGCTGAGGCAGGGGAATGGCGTAAACCCGGGAGGCGGAGCTTGCAGTGAGCTGAGATCCGGCCACAGCACTCCAGCCTGGGCGACAGAGCGAGACTCCGTCTC